>NC_084592.1:48471219-48773719 GCF_033807715.1 Cololabis saira
ATCCCCTTTCAGACATAATTAGTTTCCAAAGATAATCAAAGTCTGCGTCCAGCGACATGTTGATGTTCTACTCCAACTAGATCTAAGAGAGGTCTGAGGAGATCTGAGGAGATCTGAGGGAGATCTGAGGGAGATCTGAGGAGATCTGAGGGGATCTGAAGGAGATCTGAGGAGATCTGAGGAGATGTGAGGAGATCTGAGGAGATCTGGGGGGATCTGAGGAGATCTGAGGGGATCTGAGGAGATCTGAGGAGATCTGAGGGAGATCTGAGGAGATCTGAGGATATCTGAGGAGATCTGAAGGAGATCTGAGGAGATCTGAGGAGATCTGGGGGGATCTGAGGAGATCTGAGGGGATCTGAGGAGATCTGAGGAGATCTGAGGAGATCTGAAGGAGATCTGAGGAGATCTGAGGAGATCTGAGGAGATGTGAGGAGATCTGAGGAGATCTGAGGGAGATCTGAGGGGATCTGTGGGGGATCTGAGGGGATATGAGGGAGATCTGAGGGGATCTGAGGGGATATGAGGAGATCTGAGGGGATCTGAGGAGATCTGAGGAGATGTGAGGAGATCTGAGGAGATCTGAGGGAGATCTGAGGAGATCTGAAGGAGATCTGAGGAGATCTGAGGAGATCTGAGGAGATGTGAGGAGATCTGAGGAGATCTGAGGGAGATCTGAGGGGATCTGTGGGGGATCTGAGGGGATATGAGGGGGATCTGAGGGAGATCTTAGACGATATGAGGAGATCTGAGGGAGATCTGAGGAGATCTGAGGGGGATCTGAGGGGATCTGAGGAGGATCTGAGGGAGATCTGAGGAGATCTGAGGGGGATCTGAGGGGATCTGAGGAGATCTGAAGGGATCGTTGCAGTCGTCCAGCTCATCTTCAAGGGTGGAAACAGCCTAAACCAAAGCTGCAGAGGGACACGCTAACGCTCCTCACAACCCTAAAGCCAGAGCGAGCAGGACACCGTGATGCATGAGCTGGTCTTTGGCTCTTAGTGGAATTAAGAGGTCCGTTTCCAGGGCAACCAGATCTCCATCTAGCTGCTCCGGTCGGGCCACAGCACTCGGCAGTGGAACTGTAAATCAAGTTACTGCAGAAAACACAGCAAAAACAGAGCGCTCTGATGCGAAGACGCACGTACACAAACACATCCGTGAGTCTGTGGTTCAGCGTTATCTCTGAGAGTTTGGTGTCTGCTGGTTCCCTGACGATCTCTCTAGACTCCCCACCACCACAACACATCATGCTCAAGATAAAAAACAGCAAGAAACAGAAAGCTGAGTGACCAAAACCTGCACTGAAAAAGATAAACCTAAGAGCATGTGAATATAACGTACAGGACTGTCTCCGGAAATTAGAATATTGTGATTTTCTGTAATGCAATTACAAAAACAATTAAAGCTGCAAGCAGAAGAATACTAATAAAAATACAAATTCCTGCAAATACAATAGGGCCTTCGCACTGAAGGTGCTCGGGCCCTAAAAATGTCATCCATTCTGGATTCATTACAAATCAACTGAAATATTGCAAGCCTTTTATTATTTTAATATTGCTGATCACGGTTTACAGCTTAAGAAAACTCAAATATCCTATCTCAAAAAATGTGAAAATTCTGGGAATCTTAATCTTAAACTGTAAACCATAATCTACTTAAAAAAAATAAATCAACTTTTTGACATGAGATTTTTATGTAGATCAAGAAAGACTAGTCTTTGTATAAACTACTTTTTTTATAAACTAATACATGAAATTACATGAAGAAAAATGAAAAAAAAAATGTAAAAAGTAAAAATAAAAAAAATAAAAAGACGTTTTTTTTTTTATAAAATTTTTAGTATGTACAAAATTCATTTGCAAGTAAAGTCAACTTAAATTTGGTAAATAAAGTAAACTTACAATTAAGTTGACTGTACTTGCAAAATGTATTATTTACATACAAAAAAATAAAGTAGTTCATACAAAGGCTAGTCTTTCTTGATCTACATAATAATCTCATGCAAAAAGTTGACTTATATTTGTTAAGTAGATCCTGTTCGTTTTCGGCCATGGCACCAAGAGACTTTTCTTTAAGTTGCGACATGATACAAGTGTGTACCGATTTTCGTGCATGTACGTCAAACCGTATTGTGGGGCTTGAGGCACAAAGTTTTCTAGGGGGCGCTGTTGAGCCGTTAGGCCACGCCCATTAATGCAAACCATGAAATATCAAATATTTCACCATGCCTGGCTTGGTGCAAAATTTGGTGACTTTTGGGGCACGTTTAGGGGGAAAAAAGACCCTCATTTCGTAGGAAAAATAAAAGGGAAAATAAAAAGGAAAAGGAAAAAAAAAAGGAAAATTCCTACAGATACAATAGGGCCTTCGCACTGTAAGCTGTGCTCGGGCCCTAAAAATTTAATAAATACAACAAAAACAATGAATAAACAAAGATCAAGGCATAATTAAACTAGCCCCCTACAATATCCTAAAATCAAAAATGTAATTTCCAGTCACTTCTATGATGATCCATGACCAGCCATAAATGCAGGGAGTTACATTTGGATCACATAAGGAACAGAATGATAATAAAATAATTTGTCAATAATTGTTTTCTTGTATGTGTTTTTCAACTGTATAGAGTTAGTGCTTCGTTTGATTTCTTCATCAAGATCATTCCACAAAGTTCCTCCACAGACTGATGCTGATTCAGATGCTTTTGAGAGCAGTACGTACACAAGGTTAGTTAAAATATGTTTTTCCCATAATGCTGTTGTTCCTGCCAGTGACGGGAATGAGGCAGAGAGAGAAGTCAGTCGGGAGCACAGATGATGTACCACAGTAATAAAGAGCTACAGGCCAGTGGTGAGTCCTGAAATCACATCAGTAATCTATCATAACCCAATCATTGAAATGTACTTTCAGCGCAGGGCCGGAGCGGGCAGAGCGGAGCGGAGCGGGCCGAGCGGAGCGGGCCGAGCCGAGCGGGCCGAGCCTCGCTCAGGGCTCGTGTCCAACAGCCCTTCACTGAAGAGCAGCGGGGCGTGCAGCCAGCACGTCAACAGTTTGACTTTGGTCTCAGGCTCTGTAATTACACAGGAAGTGCTTAATACCAGCGGCACACACACAGAGCCGTGCACACTCTGGACAAAGAGCCAACGGCAACATGAGCCAGCAGTCAGCAGTTATCACCGAAAAAACATGTTTCACTTTCAATTTATAAGTCACAATATTCCTGAAAATACTGGAACACAGAGCACCGCTAACCCTGACCCTAACTCATAGCCCCTAACATGAATCCTAACCCTTAACCCCTAACCCTTAACCTTAAAGCATCCGGTACAGATGCCCAAGCCACCTCAGCTGACTCCTCTCAATGTGAAGGAGCAGCGGCTCGATTTCGAGCTCCTCCCGGGTGACCAAACTCCTCACCCTATCTCTAAGGGAGGAAACTCCTCTCTAAGGGAGGAAACTCATCTCTAAGGGAGGAAACTCATCTCTAAGAGAGGAAACTCATCTCTAAGGGAGGAAACTTATCTCTAAGGGAGGAAACTCATCTCTAAGGGAGGAAACTCATCTCTAAGGGAGGAAACTCATCTCTAAGGGAGGAAACTCATCTCTAAGGGAGGAAACTCATCTCTAAGGGAGGAAACTCATCTCTAAGAGAGGAAACTCATCTCTAAGGGAGGAAACTTATCTCTAAGGGAGGAAACTCATCTCTAAGGGAGGAAACTCATCTCTAAGGGAGGAAACTTATCTCTAAGGGAGGAAACTCATCTCTAAGGGAGGAAACTCATCTCTAAGGGAGGAAACTCATCTCTAAGGGAGGAAACTCATCTCTAAGGGAGGAAACTCATCTCTAAGAGAGGAAACTCATCTCTAAGGGAGGAAACTTATCTCTAAGGGAGGAAACTCATCTCTAAGGGAGGAAACTCATCTCTAAGGGAGGAAACTCATCTCTAAGAGAGGAAACTCATCTCTAACGGAGCGTCCAGCCACCCTGCGGAGGAAACTCATCTCTAAGGGAGGAAACTCATCTCTAAGGGAGGAAACTCATCTCTAAGGGAGGAAACTCATCTCTAAGGGAGGAAACTCATCTCTAAGGGAGGAAACTCATCTCTAAGGGAGGAAACTCATCTCTAAGGGAGGAAACTCATCTCTAAGGGAGGAAACTCATCTCTAAGGGAGGAAACTCATCTCTAAGGGAGCGTCCAGCCGCCCTGCGGAGGAAACTCATCTCGGCCGCTTGTATCCGCGATCTTGTCCTTTCGGTCACTACCCAAAGTTCATGACCATAGGTGAGGGTAGGTGCGTAGATTGACCGGTAAATCGAGAGCTTCGCCTTTCGACTCAGCTCCCTCTTCACCACGACGGTCCGGTACATCGACCACATAACTGCGGACGCTGCACCGATCCGTCTGTCAATCTCACGCTCCATCGTTCCATCACTCGTGAACAAGATCCCGAGATACTTAAACTCCTCCACCTGAGGCAGGACTTCTCCACCCACTAATAATAATAATGACTTGGATTTATATAGTGCCCTTCAAGGCACCCAGAGCGCTTTACAGAAATCATTATTCATTCATACACATCTTCACTGGTGGTGGTAGCTACGTTTGTAGCCAGAGCTGCTACGTTTTGTAGCCACAGCTGCCCTGGGGCAGACTGACGGAAGCGTGGCTGCCATTTCGCGCCAAACGGCCCCTCCGACCACCACCAACGTTCATACACATTCATACACATTCACACGGGGCAAAGTGGG
This sequence comes from Cololabis saira, assembly GCF_033807715.1. NCBI lineage: Eukaryota > Metazoa > Chordata > Actinopteri > Beloniformes > Belonidae > Cololabis > Cololabis saira. The sequence goes on from NC_084592.1 coordinate 48,475,970, forward strand.
TAAGGTGTCTTGCCCAAGGACACTACGACAGCAAACTGGGACAGAGCGGGATTTGAACCGCCGACCTTCCGATCATTGGACGACCCGCTCTACCACCTGAGCTACTGCCGCCCCTAACATTAACCCTAACCCCTAAAATTAACCCTTAACCCCTAACATTAACCCTTAACCCCTAACATTAACCCTAACCCCTAACATTAACCCTTAACCCCTAACATTAACCCTAACCCCTAACATTAACCCTTAACCCCTAACATTAACCCTAACCCCTAACATTAACCCTTAACCCCTAACATTAACCCTTAAACCCTAACATTAACCCTTAAACCCTAACATTAACCCTAACCCCTACCTGTAGGAGAGACAGAGCTCAGGTCTGAGGAGGCTAACGTGTCGTTGCTCAAGAGGAAAAGTCAAAGTTTAGCACTCTTATGACTCTAATGTATAAACAATATATTTGAAGCGACGTGTCCAGCGAGCAGAAGACGGAAGAGCAAACTCACAAGGACGAAATCGACAGGTGAAGAATAAAAGAACAATTTTCAGGGCAAACCAAGGGTGCTGAGTCGCTGCGTTCCAGAGATCCAAGAGAGTAAGACGGGACATAAATCTATGACAAAGATCTGGCACCGAACAGAGGAAACCACGTGCTACGCAGTAAATGATGAATGGGCCGCGTTTATGTAACATTTTTACAGTCCTGTTGACTCAGAGCACTCGTACACCTCAAAGCTCAGTGACATTTATACACTCTCTCCGCTAATACGCCGTATCTGTCTCAGTCCCAGCTCCGTCTCCGTCGTAGCCGGCGACCAAAGCACCGGCTCCACCGGCTGACTCCTGCTCGTAGTCATCCTTTCTCTGGTCCTGCTAAATGAAAGGACACTTTAAAGCAGCACTATGTAACTTTTCCACCTTAATCTAATATTTCAACATCAACTTCAGGTTTAATGAACCTCTGTCATGGTCTGAGGGGTCTGTATCACCTTCACTGGCACTATGTAACTTTGAGGAGCATGGTAGGAACTAGGAATGGGTGATATTTTACCGTTCACGATAAACCGTCAAAAAAATTCCCCACGGTAAGAATTTGTCATTTGACGGTAATAAGGATAAATTTGCGTTGATGACGTTTTTGTGTAAATCTGATTTATGATTCTGTGTTAAAGGAAGGAAGGAAGGAAGGAAGGAAGGAAGGAAGGAAGGAAGGAAGGAAGGAAGGAAGGAAGGAAGGAAGGAAGGAAGGAAGGAAGGAAGGAAGGAAGGAAGGAAGGAAGGAAGGAAGGAAGGAAGGAAGGAAGGAAGGAAGGAAGGAAGGAAGGAAGGAAGGAAGGAAGGAAGGAAATGAGCCAGAAAAGAGGGGATGATTTGGACCGTTTTTATTTCAGGGGGGGATGATTTGGACTCTACAGGACCTCCAGACCTCCAGACCTCTACAGGAGATCCTACAGACCTTTAAGCCAATGGTTTTTAAACACACTCTTTCATACAATAACACATTAAAGCTGATCTTACATCGTGTGATAATGTGAGTCGATGTGTGAGCTCGTCAGCTGGAATGACGAAGACGCTCCAGGGGCAGCGACTTCGCTGTAGACGAGTGAAACCCGGATAACTGATAAGTAGAACATGACCTTCCGTTCCCGCTCCGTCATCGCTTCATCCTGGATACGCTTTCACTTTGAAAAGCTTCATCGTTGATGCCAGTGGGACAAGATTACGTCTTTTTTAGCATTTATTGTTCATTATTTATTGTTGGCTTTATCTCGAACAACAAAAAAATCACCATCAAATTAAAAGCGCCAAAATATCAAAAAAAGCAAAACAATTTAACAATCTCATCCGGAAATAAAGAACAACAGCAAAATAATGTGTTGGATTTAGTCCTGTCCCTTCCTCACTATGTCAGATCATATATGCCATAGGAAATATAAAAATTTTAAATTAAAATAAAAGAAAATAAGAAAAGAAAGAAAAGATAAAATAAGAAAAAAAATACAACAAAAACAATGAATAAACAAAGATCAAGGCATAATTAAACCGGCCTCCTACAATATCCTAAAATCAAAAATTAAATTTCCAGTCACTAAAACATAACCAGAAAGCTTCCTGATTAGATCCTAAAAACATCCATGAAGAGTTGAGATTCCAGCACAAACAGAGATGTTGAACAGCTGAAGGTGAAGAGTTTAGTGTTTATCTACTAAAAGATGAACTAATGTGAGTTAGTAAAGAGTTAGTAAAGAGTTAGTAAAGAGTTAGTAAAGAGTTAGTAAAGAGTTAGTAAAGAGTCTTCAGGAGGATGAAGACGGCAACGACAGATAACATCAGGTAAAACAGACATCATGAAAGTCACGTGCCAGTAATCAGGTGGAACGATCAGAACTGTAGGAGCAGCAGAACTGGAAATACAGGAAAACCTCAGCGTCACATGGTTGAGTGAATCAGAAGGTTTGTCATAGCGAAGGAAGAGCTGCAGCAGAGACTAAACCTGTCTGATTCTGGGTTTCTGAGTAAATTCAGACTTCAGCAGCAGAGAGTCTGGAGACACTGGTGAGTACAGAAGAAAACATTTACTGAGTTTCTGTCAGCGGGACGACAAAACTTCAACTCTGTTTAATCTGTTCCATATCTGACCTACTGTGTTGAAGTTTGGGGAAATGCCTGTAAAACATTTATTCAATCAATTTTCATTCTGCAAAAAAGAGTCATAAGAATAATCAGTAGAAAAACGATATAGAGATCCAACAAATCCATTATTCCTTCAGTTAAAATTGTTGAAATTGTATGAACTAGTAGACTATTTTATTCTGCAAATTATGTTTACAGCTCATAAAAAAACTTTACCAATCCACATTCAGAAAAGATTTGAAAAAACAGAAAGCAAGTCTAACTTAAAACCAAGATTCAGGACTAAATTGATGGAACGTTGTGTTTCTGTGAAAGGAATCAGCTTATGGAACAATCTGAATAAAGAAACCAAAGAATCAAATCAAACATTACATTCAAAAGAACAATTAAAGCCAGAATGTTAAGGAAATATAATGAAATATGTTAGTTACGTTTGATTGACATACCCATAGCCGGCGGTAATTTTATTTTATTTTAGTTTTTTATTCACTTAGTTATTTAGTTATTTTTAATTTATGTTATTTGTGAATTTATTTCTTGGAAAAAAGGGCAGATTAGATAAGATTCTTCTTCTTTCTGCTCCCTTTTCATTCACAATTTATGACTATTTGTATGAACATTTGTATTTGTATTGAATTGTTTGTTTTATTTTTTGAATGAAATAAAATGAAAGAAATGTTATTCTGGAAAACGTTTCGAGGAAAATGATTTAGAGGAAAATGATTCACATGAAATAGTTTATTATTCTGGAGTCGTGACATTAATAATCTAATAATCTAAACTTGTGTTGAGGAAACGTTCCTCCTTTTACTGTCAGACGGGTGTTTTCTCTGAGGATTCCTGACATTCTTTGTTCTGTCTGTTTCCTTCTCTCTTGTTGTTTTTTTCTTCTTCATTTCCTTATTGCAGCTTTTATGTTTCACACTTTCACTTTTGTTTCCAGAGAACCGCCATGTCTGCTGGCAGCAACCTGAGATCTGCAGATCAGTTCCTGTGCTCCATCTGTCTGGACGTGTTCACTGATCCAGTCAGCACACCGTGTGGACACAACTTCTGTAAAACCTGCATCACTCATTTCTGGGATGATAATGTTCTTTACAAGTGTCCCATATGTCAGGAGACCTTCTACACCAGACCTCAGCTGAAAGTCAACACCTTATTCAGAGAGATGGTTTCTGAGTTCAGACGTGAAGCTCAACAGAATTCCAGCAGCAGCAGCAGCTCAGAACAACAAGCTGCAGAACCAGGAGAAGTTCCCTGTGACATCTGCACTGGAACCAGACTGAAGGCCCTGAAGTCCTGCTTGGTGTGTCTGGCCTCTTACTGTGAGACTCACCTGGAGCCTCATCTGACCATGTCGGGCCTGAAAAGACATCAGCTGGTGGAGCCTGTGGAGAACCTGGAGGACAGGATTTGTACGAAGCACGATAAACCTCTGGAGCTGTTCTGTAAGACCGACCAGACATGTGTCTGCATGCTCTGCTCTGTTTTAGACCACAAGACTCATGAGTTTGTTCCTCTGAGAGAAGAATATGAAGGAAAGAAGGCAGAGCTGCAGAAGACAGACGCTGAGATTCAGAAGATGATCCAGAAGAGACGACTGAAGATTCAGGAGATCAGAGCGTCTCTGAAGATCAGTAACGATGCTGCAGACAGAGAGAAAGCAGAAGGTGTTCATGTCTTCACTGATCTGAAGGAGTCTGTTGAGAGACGTCTGAAGGAGTTCATGAAGGAAATGGAAGACAAACAGAAAACTGCAGAGAAACAGGCTGAAGACTTCATCAAAGATCTGGAACAGGAAATCTGTGAGCTGAAGAAGAGGAGCTCTGAGGTGGAGCAGCTCTCACGCTCTGAAGATCACCTCCACCTCCTCCAAAGATTCTCATCCCTGGAAGATGCTCCACCCACCAAGAACTGGACGGAGGTCAGAGTCCATCCACCTTCATATGAGGGGACTGTGGTGAGAGCTGTGGACCAGCTGGAGAAGAACCTCAGAGAAAAGATGGAGAAGCTGTTTGAAGCTGAGCTGAGGAGGATCCAGCTCTATGAAGCTTATGTGACTCTTGATCCTGATACAGCAAGTCCCTGGCTCATCCTGTCTTATGATAGAAAACAAGTCTATCTTGGTGATGTGAAGAAGAATCTTCCAGATAATCCAGAGAGATTCTCTCACTGTCCTTGTGTTTTAGGAAAACAGAGTTTCTCTTCAGGCAGATTTTACTTTGAGGTTCAGGTTAAAGGAAAGACTGAATGGACTTTAGGAGTGGCCAGAGAGTCGGTCAACAGGAAGGGACAAATAACACTCAGTCCTCAGAATGGTTACTGGACTGTTTGGATGAGAGATGGAGATGTTTTTGAAGCTAATGTTGGTCCTTCAGTCCGTCTCCATCTCAGTTCTCCTGAGAAAGTGGGGGTGTTTGTGGATTATGAGGAGGGTCTGGTCTCCTTTCATGATGTGGATGCTGCAGCACTTATCTACTCCTTTACTGGCTGCTTCTTCGGTGAGAAACTCCACCCGTTCTTCAGTCCTGAACCCAATGATGGAGGTAAAAACTCTGCTCCTCTCATCATCTGTCCTGTCAATCAAACTGTCTGATCTGTGATGTAATGAATCTTCATCAACTCTGAATGTTCATGTAAAATCATTAAAGATTCACTCTGATTGATGGAAACAAATGTTCAAGTCCCCTCCAAATTAAAGTCATCTCATTAAAGTGATCATTTTGTTTGGCCGTATCATTGGTGTATCTAGCTTCTTTTTAGGGGTGCTACAACACTGAACCCCAGCACCGCGGAAATTTAAGAGATTTTTATTTTTTGTTGTGTTTTGTTGAGTGTATGATCGCATGATGTGTCTTCATTTCTCATTGCAAACAAATATTCAATTAGAATTATGTATGTAATCAATATTTTATATAGATTTTTATATTGATATTACCATTTAATATTTGTCTCCTTATACATGGTGTTAAAATTCCGACTCTGAACGAATTGTCTAGGTGTTGCTATCCGATTATTAAATGTCCGATAAAGGTCTGAAATAGGGCCAAAGTAGATCGGATTGAGGTGTTTACATGCAGTTTAAAAGTCCGAACAATGTCTTATATGATCAGAAATCCGATTGAACTGCTGCATGTAAACGTACTGACGATCTCCGAAACAACTGCATGAGTGCAAATATGTAGGATAATGTTTTGTCAGTTACATGCACACAAGTTAACCTAAATAAACTATTCATTCATTCAATTTTATTACTTGCATATAAAGCCCAAAACGGCTTAGCTCCGCATTATTTGAAAGACCTGATAGTGCCTTATGTTCCTGGCAGAGCTCTCCGTTCTCGGAGTGCAGGTTTACTCGTAGTTTGGAGTATCCAAATGTACATAGACAACTTTTGTTGTATTAAACGCTATATAAATAAAATTGAATTGAATTTAATTCATTCATTCATTCAGATCATTCAGATTCAGATTCTCACTTGCAGAGGTCAATTTTCGGTGAGATTTAGGGGCACTAAATTGTGGAATGATTTTTCCCACTTGGCAAAGAGCTCGTCCTCTCTGAAATATTACAAAAGACGTTTGAAGGACCACTTGACTTCTGTTTTGTAACTGTTTTCCCAATGTATTGTTGTTTATGTATCCATGTTATTTTTGTTTTTTTGTTTTTTTTGTGTTTCACTCATAGTGACAGGTACAGTCTTATTTGCTCAGGAGTCAATATAATATAAGTTGTAAAAACAATATCCCATGCACACTCACACACACTTATTTTTTGTCTTTATTCTTTGTTATTTATATACTGCATTATTAGTTTGCTTGTTTTTTTGTATGTTAATCTTGACATGAAATTTTAATATCTTCGGTGGAGGCTTCAAATAAGCCCATTGGGTTTTTTGCCTCTTCCTGCACCTATAGTGTTTATCATTGATATGTCCTGTATATTTTTTAAAAATGTGCAAAACAATAAACTAAACTAAACTAAATTCATTCAGATCCATCAGAGTTGAGTTTCCCTGGAAGTGCTTGGCTGCCAGCGAGCCGCTGCCGTGCAACACTGACTTCCCTCCTCCACCTCCACAGGTCTGCTCTTCCACAGCTTCACCTTCCCAGCGTTCAGGTTACGTCAGAGAGTATGAATGAAGCATCAGCCCCTCGTTCCATCTGGCACTGCGTGACATAACCTTCTCCTCTGCCACTAACGGCAAACGCCCTCATTACGCTGCGATCATTAATCAGAGCAACACCGTGACATCTCAGAGCTCTGCAGCGGCAGCGGCGCCGACATCGGCACCGTCGTCACTGCAGCCCCGCCGCAGGCCGAACTGTTTCCATCTCCTCCCCTCAGCTGCTTCATCAGTTCATCGGATTAATGAAAAGCTAACCGAAAGACATTTATGGGGATATTACACCGAAGGGAAGGGGGGGGGTACCAGGACCACCGAAGGGGTGGGGGGGGTACCAGGGTACCAGGACCACCAAAGGGGGAGTTTTTTTCTTGCCACTGTTTGGCTTAAGGTTTTTCTCCCACTAGGGGAGTTTTTATTCAATTCAATTTTATCTAAAAAGGGACAGTGTACCGTTAATACATAAATGTTCTTAATAAATGTTAAATGTGCCATCTGATGCACTGTACCAGATTATAGCTTTAAGCTAATTTGCATCTGCAGTCCCTTGGCAGGTCACAATAAAAAAATACAGTAACAAGTAATACAATAACAAGAGAAATACACGGATATTTAAAACACAATTTAAAACAACATGGCTGCACACATCTGCGTGCAATCCCCCCACCCCGACACGCCCTCACCCACCCATCCATTATCCCACATACAGTACACACACCCAGAAGAGAGTCCAAATTAATGGTTACAGAGCTGAGCAGCTTTTAACAGATTTTCCAAGTTGGCTTTAAAGACTCTGAGAGAGCGACTGCTCCTTACAGTATCAGGTAAGGTATTCCACTGGTTTGTGGCTCTTACAGAAAAAGCTGATTGCCCAGCTACAGTGCGGTGAAATGGTATAGTGCAATCTAGTATTGAGGATATCCTAGTGGACCTGATGGAGCTTAACGAGCGAGTGTGAACAAAGTCACGCAATGGCTGTGGGGCCAAACCATTTACAATTGTATAAACCATGCACAAATTGGCAAATGACCTAAAATTCTCAAAGCTCAATAGGTTGTGTTTCTCAAGTATTCTACAATGATGGTAGCGAATTGGCTTTTTGTCTAATGTTTTTAAAGTTTGTTTCCATAAAGACTCCAAAGGTTTCAGAGTCACCAGCCTGCTAACCCTAACCCTAACCCAGCAGGTGCAGTATGACATATGGGACAGGATCATTGCGTGCATAAATATCTTGGCTGCATCCAGAGAAAGACATGCCCCCGCACCCATGTAAAACAGTCTCAACATGGCCGTTGAGGTTGCAGGACTTGCTGCTGCAGACATATGTGCAGCATCTGCACCACAAACACAGTTGCATGTCAGCGGTTAGCGGTTAGCGGGGTCACCGCTGGAACATCCCTGATGCAGCTGCACATCCAGGTTATGAAACGGGGGGGGGGGTTTGATTGATGCCACACAGACACATCCACTCGGGTAACATCAGCTGCTGGAGGGACGTCCCTGACAGTAGACTCAGCCGAATTGTCCTTTGAATTGTCCTGATGTCGGGTATTTACAAAAACGGATATTTCCCCCTCTACGTTTATAAAAATCCCATCATTTCCAGGAACCTGCATAAATATCTGTTAAGGTGCTATGAGCAGCCAAACCTACAGGGGGCAGTGTAACGAGAAGATAAAGTCATGCTAGCCAATCAGAATCCTGGAAAAAAACATCAACAAATGACACGAGTAACTTCCAGTTACTTCCAAGATGAACCAGAGTCTTTCGTTTGGAGTGACAGAGAAGTGGAGTTACTTTTAAGTGTGACTTTAGAATATAAAACAGGTAAAATACAAGAAAATATTGACGGTTACAAACTAATTGTAACCACAGGTGTCACTCATGACGCTGGTGACGTTTCTGTCTCATAATGTGACGTTCTGAAGCCTAAATGTCCGTTTCTCTCCGTTTACAAGCAAACGTGAAGACGGAGGTTTTAAAAATCTCCACTTTGGCCGGAGTTTTCAGAAATGATGGTTTTTGGAGACTTTGAGCTTCGTTTTCGTGTAAACGAACGACCAAAGTGCATGAAAACACCACCGTTCTTTCTACGTGGAAACGGGGCCTAAATGTCACCGAGGGCAACGACTCCTGTGGATACGGCCCTGGGGACCGGGACACACTGTGTCCTCCTGCCGTTACTAAAAATACAGGTCGTCTGTGGAGGCCCAGCAGCTCAGGCTGGAGGAGCGGAGAACCAGATTCACCTTCCTCCAGTTACAGACGCAACAATATATATATATATATATACACATATATATATATATATATATATATATATATATATATATATATATATATATACACACACAGACACACACACACACGCCTGAAAAGAGTTTTACTTCATCATTGTTTCATAGGTGTAGTGGTAAATGGTCCTGCTGGAGGTGAAACACCTCTCCATCTGACCTCCCAGTTCAATTGTCTTTCATTTCAAAAGTGAAGAACTGTGCTTCAAAGATAGAATTCTATTATTTAAATGAACGTGTGTTTGTGATGTTAAGAATGTCCTTTATTCTCTCTATGTACATCAGAAAGGCTTTTTTTTTTTTTTTAAACAGAATAGGTTATAAAGTTCAACATGTATGTTCTAGAAAACAAGAATTCCCAGTTTTAGGATAACATGGACTGTAATTGTCAACACATTAAAAGCAATGAATAACAGGAACTGTGCGATTCTCGAACAGAATCGCAGGCCGGCGGCGGTCTTTGAGCTCATTGTCAAGATGGATAAGACCTTGGAGAAGTTGGAAGCTCGGCTTGGCAGAAATTGATCACAAATTCATCTGATTGGAGTCGCCATTGATGAACCAGAGACTAAAGGCAGACGGAAAATTACTGAGTCTGCCTGTTTTTGCAATATAATTGTTGATTCTATGATCTGGCCTTGACAGGGTGGTTTTGGCCGATCACTCTGGTCACAATCTTCCTGGTGGAATGTAAACAAGGTGACTCTGCCCCCACTAACCCTCCCCTCTCCCACGACCCTGTTTTCAGAACTGACTGAGCCATCTGATAACATCAAGAACATTGGCTGAGAGCAGCTCTGAGCAAAGTTCACGACTTACCGCTACACACACACTTACTGATAACCACACCTCCCTCAACTCAACGCCTTCCTCGGCCCCTCCCTCTTATCAACCCCCCCCAACAGTCTCCGGGTTTCGAGCACCACGAAGCCGCGGCCCTCACTTGGATGTACTGTGCCAGGATTCTGTTGTTGGGGAACAGTGAAAAAGCTGTCACAGCAGTTTGTGTCCGTTATAAAAATGTCATATTGAATCAGTGTTATCCAAATATGATAGCATTGTGGTGTGATGGCCAGTAGGAATGGGCGATATTTCACGATAAACCGTCAAAAATATTCCCCACGGTAAGAATTTGTATCTCACGGTAAAAACGATAAATTCCCGTTGATTAAGTTTTTGTGTAAAACTGATTTATGGTTCTGCGTTAAATCGACACACAACGTACGTGAAGGAAGGAAGGAAGGAAGGAAGGAAGGAAGGAAGGAAGGAAGGAAGGAAGGAAGGAAGGAAGGAAGGAAGGAAGGAAGGAAGGAAGGAAGGAAGGAAGGAAGGAAGGAAGGAAGGAAGGAAGGAAGGAAGGAAGGAAATGAGCCTGAAAGAAAGAAAGAAAGAAAGAAAGAAAGAAAGAAAGAAAGAAAGAAAGAAAGAAAGAAAGAAAGAAAGAAAGAAAGAAAGAAAGAAAGAAAGAAAGAAAGAAAGAAAGAAAGAAAGAAAGAAAGAAAGAAAGAAAGAAAGAAAGAACGATAAATTCCCATTGATGACGTTTAGTATTTAGTTTCTTTTAGAGCAGTGTTTTGGCTCCAAAGACTGAATGTGGTGATAGATTTATAGTTACAAAGGTGGAGTTGAATTGTTTTTTTTTTTTTATCGTCATTTTTATCGTTATCGGGATAAATGCAGGAAATTATCGTGATAGATTTTTTAGTCCATACCGCCCATCTCTAGTGGCCAGCACTGTTGCCTCCTAGTTTGAAAGTTACAAAGCAGTCGATGTGCCTTTGCTGGTTTTCTCACCATCGTCACTTCCTCTCTGTCTGAAATTGTCTGTTTGGTTGTTATGTTATTCTAAATTACTCCATCACCTACCCCCAGACTCCAGATAAAATGAAGTGGTTATTAAACTATGGATTTAAAAAGTAAAAAAAAAAAAAAAAAAAAAAAAGAAATAAGCTTCGGCCTAAACTCCTTTACGGTTACACAGAGTTTGTGTGTTATAGTTTATTGTGTGAAACTGATTAGTGTAAATCAGAATCAGAATCAGAATCAGAAAAAGCTTTATTGCCAGGTCAGACATAAATCAGACGAGAGAACTGGCACCATTAATACGGACGCCATTTTTAATTTTAATATGTATGATAATGTTTTGTCAATGACATGGACACAAGTTGTAATGTAACCGAAATAAACTATTCATTCATTCATTCATTCATTCACTTCAGCAGTCTTTCAGTCACTCATACCTGCTCAGTCCTGGTCCGGCTGAAGACCAGCAGCAGCTGCTGCAGAGCCGAGCACCTGAACCTCTACTCATCCCCTGGTGCTCATCACCTGAACCTTAACCTCATCCCCTGACCTGCTGCTCATCACCTCTGCTCCTGCATCCTCACCAGGCCACCAGCTCCTGCTCGGCTCCACAGCAGCCTGTTGACATGCAGCTCACTTAACCTCTGCGTTCACGTTTCATTAGCCGCGACCCTCTCCCTAATGGGGGGGGGGGGGGGGGGGGGGGGGGGCGCTCGGACACCAAACTAAAGTCTGGGACTGGATCAGGAGGAAACCAGTGGATCCTCAGCAGCAGCAGCAGCAGCAGCAGCAGCAGCAGCAGCAGCAGCAGCAGCAGCAGCAGCAGCAGCAGCAGCAGCAGCAGCAGCAGCATCTTTCCTGCCTCCTTCCACATCACAATCACAGCAGCTCGCTGTGAAATAAGCTGCTGGATTCAGGCTGCAGAATCATCAAGACTGGAGATCTGAACTCAGCAGAGGAACACTCGGGGTGTCTGAACACAGTATCATCATCAGCATCATCATCATCATCAGCAGCATCACAAGACTGGAGATATCTGAACTCAGCAGAGGAAGACTCGGTGTGTCTGTGTGTCTGAACACAGCTGCATCAGCATCAGCATCAGCAGCAGCAGCAGCATCAGCATCAGCATCAGCATCAGCATCAGCATCAGCATCAGCATCAGCATCAGCAGCAGCAGCAGCAGCAGCGGCTCGATCAGGGAAGATGCGGAGTAAAAAGATGCGGAGCTGCTGCTGCTGCTGCAGTGAAGCTGGAATCAGCTGCTGAGAGGAAACTGCCCTGGTGCTTCTCCACAAATGAATAAATGCATAAATAAATAAGAATACTAAATGAGCCTCGGTGCGGCGTGAGAGAGACTGTGACAAAGTGAAATCGCGTTATTTAAAAAGTTGCGCTGGTGCAGAGGGGGGGCCGCGCGGTGCGCCGCGTCCCCGCAGCCAGGAACCAGGAACCAGGGGAGAAGTTGTACCCCCAACCCCCCCATTCTCCCCCCCAACCCCACCATTCCCCCCATTCCCACCATTCCCCCCATCCCCCCAGCGGCCCCGGCTGACCCCCCAGCACCAGAACCGACTGCAGATCCACCAGCGAACACCGTAAACAGTAAACGGTTCTTACCACTGGGATTCTTGTTTTTCTTGAGACTCTTGCCACAAAGACACTGCAGCATATGCGTTCCTTTGCTGAGAAAGCTCCAAAGAATCCACATCGACTTGGCTCGGACCCGGTCCCGCGGCTCAGAGGCTCAGAACCCCCCGGTGCTGCAGAACCACAACCCCCCGGTGCTGCAGAACCACAACCCCCCGGTGCTGCAGAACCACAACCCCCCGGTGCTGCCCCGCTCCGCGCTCCAGAACCTCATAGGACCGTGCGTGGCCCAGATCCCGGTCCTGCTGGATCCTGGGTGGCCCAGACCCTGGTCCTGCTGGATCCCCAGATCCTGGTCCTGCTGATCAAGGGAGCCCCAGGATCTGGTCTACAGCAGACCTGCTCATGGCATGTGGCGCACCGGGAGGCGGTCCGGGGTTCGGGTCCGGGTCCAGGAGTCCGGAGACAGTCCAGATACGGTCCAGAGTCCGGGAGATGGTTCGGGAGACAGATCCAGATACAGATCCAGAGACAGTCTAGGAGTCCAGGAGTCCAGAGAAGATCCAGTCAGCTCGCACAGCACAGACCGGGTACCGGTTCCGGGGACAGAAGCATCACTGTTAGTCCATCACTGATCACTCTGATCACTCTGATCACTCTGATCACTGATCACTGAGAGCGGGATGTTAGTCCATCACTGAGAGGAGGAGGAGAGCGTGTTAGTCCATCACTCCAGCAGCGCAGGGAGGATCTGCAGGGGAGGATCAGGCATCCTCCGCGCAGCCGCTGCAGCACCAGAACCCCCGAACCTCCGAACCTCCGAACCTCCGAACCGGTCCAGTCCGTCTCAGATCTCGGTGTTCATGCCCCCGGTCCCCCCGGTCTCTCCGGTCCTCCGATCTCCGGTCCCTGATCCTCCGGATCCTCCGCTGCAGCGTCTCCGGGCTGCAGCGTCTCTACAGCGGAGCAAACATTGGTGTGATGCTCCAGCCCCGGACCTGCTGACTGATATACGGGGGGGGGGGGTCAGTGGGGTGGGGGGCTGGATCAGAGGTGGGGGGGCAGCTCTCATTACGTAAACACGTGGTTTCTGCGGCTTTATTATAATTGAAATGACAAAGTTATTACATTTTGGACGTTTATTACAAAATGCGGCTCAACAGGGTGAGATCAGGTCCAGCTGGTCCAGCTGGTCCAGCTGGTCTAGGTGATCCAGGTGAGACCAGTCAAGTCAAGTCAAGTCAAATTGTAATTATACAAACGGCTGAGCCGCAACCAAAGTGCTTCATAGAAAGTGTTTAAAGCAGCAAAATGTAACTTTCAGCTTTTGTTGAGTTTGGCGGCTCCTTTGGACAAAAGCGGTAGTGCTTTACCAGTAGTGTGGAAGGCAGTGTGCGAAATATTCGGGGGGGTCCCTAACTCGCGTTTTTTTTTGTTTTTTGTTTTTTAAACAGTGTGGCCCTATACAATAAACCAATACAATCAGCCTACTATCGCCTATGACAAATACACGCACACTTATAACCATTTTAGATGCACGTTTTTTTACTAACAGGTGGCAAAATTGTGCATTACGATGCAGAATGTTATTTACAAATTAAATCTGATAATTAAAATAAATAAAAGACATTAATTGGCACCACACTAGTGCACTTAATGAATAAATGCCAGGTATAAGACACTGGCGCGCGACCAGTGCATTGCAGAAACAAATAAACAAATAAAATAGGCTAATGTATTTTTTTAGATAAATAAAAAAAAAAATACAATAAAAATGAATTGTGCATTCAAATAACAGTAATAACAACAAATGTCACTATCGGAGACGTGCAATCAGTGCACTGAAACAGATCCTCAGCCTGCACAATGATGACTGATGATTTAACGTTATGTGACCATCCAGGAAATTATGTTTTAACACAGCTGTGTGAACACATTCACAAACTCCACTCATAACAGGTCATCACGCAAAATTTAAATAAAAAACATGATGGCTCTCAACAGGTGGGTTCACGCAGCTTACACATTCACAAATCACACTCATAACAGGCCATAACGCAAAATAATAATAACAATAATTTAAAAAAAACATTAGCTCTCAGGTGGGTTCAGGCCATATTAAGCAGGCTGGCCTCTTACCTTAAGTTAAAATAGACCAAGTTTGCCTTTTTTCTATTTTTTATTTTTTTTTACCTTGTCTGCACACATATTAATGGTTTATACCATGCTGGTAAAAACCTAAGGCATATATATGTGCATTGTTACTATATTTAATATATATACATATATATATATATATATATATATATATATATATATATATATACGCAATACACATACATATATACACATACAAACCCAGTGAGTTTTTTTTTTTTTTTTTTTTTTGCGGGGGGGGGGGGGGGGTGTGTGACATTTCTCGACTTCTTGTGCTTTACGTCCTGGTTTCCAGGAAGAAGAGAGGCGATGTCCTTCTTTAATCCAGCTTCTGACAAATGGAACCGGGTCCAATTGTCCAGAGGAGGTCCGTTGAGGTCATAAACAGGAGTGCAGACAGGCTTTCTTCACGCAACCTGTTGCGCGCCTGGCTGTCCGTTTATTAACTGTGGAAAAGCCTTGTTGCGCTGTGCTAGCGCACATGGCTAATTTGCATACATAAAGGTGCAGGACTTGTGTTAATCCAATAAAAGTTTTGAATTGTGAATACTTGATATGGCGATCTCTTAAACATATTTGACCATTAGTAACAATCAAATTATCATATTATATTATATAGCCTAATTTATTTATTTTTTTGGGAGTCGGACCCCCCCGTATTTCGCACTCTGGTGGAAGGGTTAGGTTAGGTCCTACAGACCCCTCAGACCATGACAGAGGTTCATTAAACCTGTTGGAAGTTGATGTACCATCACAATGACTCTGGAAATATTAGATTAAGGTGGAAAAGTTACATTGTGCTGCTTTAAATGCTAAACGCGAAGACATAAAAAAGGGACATTTTTCAGATGCTTTAAAAAGATAACGGAAAAGGGTTAAAAGACAAAATCTGGGCAGTAGTTTATTACAAAATGCGGCTTCATTACAAAATGAAATGACAAAGATATTACATTTGACGTTTATTACAAAATGCCCCGTTATTACAAAATGCGGCTCAACAGGGTGAGACCAGGTCCAAGTGAGCCCGGGCCCAGCTGGTCCAGGTGATCCAGGTCCAAGGCCAGGCGAGGCCAACACACGGTCAAAGTTCCGGGGGTCGCCCTCGGGGCCGGGCCGACCAGCGAGACAGTTCCGGGGGCCGTCCTCGGGGCCGGGCCGACCGGTGAGAGAGTTCAGGGGGTCGCCCAATCTGAATCTCAATCTGAATCTGAATCTGGGAAACAGGAGGGACAGAACTGAAACTCAAAACAGGGGGCGGGGCTAATTTGCACCAATTATGTTCAAGGACTCAAAAACGAGTCCGATGACACCACTCACAACTCTCTATGTCAAACCATTCAAAAGTTATGGCAGGAAGTAGGAACTATCAAATATAGACCAATCAGATGAAGGGGGGGTGCGCTTTTTGGCGTCTATCGTCGCCACGGTAATGCTTTTGAAAGAGAAAAGTAATGCGCGTCGTCGCAGGATGGAGATGCACATTTTGATGTATAACACACCTGGGTGCACGTTACGGTTCGGGCCGTATTAACTGCCGAAGGAATGGCATAAATTGCGCCAAAATTACGCGATTAATTCAAACTGTTCAAAATGTCCGACTTCCTGTTGGGTTTGGGCCATGGCGCCAAGAGACTTTTCTTTAAGTTGCGCGATGATACAGGTGTGTAGCGATTTTCGTGCATGTACGTCAAACCGTATTGTGGGGCTTGATGCACAAAGTTTTCTAGGGGGCGCTGTTGAGCCGTTAGGCCACGCCCATTAATGCAAACCATTAAATATCACATTTTGGTGCAAAATTTGGTGACTTTTGGGGCACGTTTAGGGGGAAAAAAGGCCCTCATTTCGTCGGAAAAATAAAAAAAAACGAGAAAAATTCCTACAGATACAATAGGGCCTTTGCACTGTCAGTGCTTGGGCCCTAATAATGACTTACTAAAGTTTGAAATAGGGAGACACTTGCTCCTCATGGAGGAGGAAACAGCGTGTTCTGGTTGTTTGTTATTAAATCCCTCAGAGAGGAACCTTGGGGCTCGTTGCTGCAGAAACGTCGTCTCTCCGGAGGACGTTTTCCATCACGGCAGGAGGAAGCTGCAAACAAACCAAACAAACCCTGGAAACATCAGCTGTTTGTGTGACCGAGTCTCTGCACTCACACAAATACTGTGCTTGATCTACTTAAAATAAAAGTCGACTTTTTCCAGAGGTGGAAAAAGTACAAAAATATTGTACTTAAGTAAAAGTACAAATTTTCTGCTTGAAAATTACTTAAGTAAAAGTAAAAAGTACCCATTAAGAAAATGACTTAAGTAAAAGTATAAAATTACCTCAACTTAAATATAATAAAGTACCAAAAGTACATGGTGTAAAATGTACTTAAGTACAAAAGTAAAAAGTACAAAGTACAAAGTACAAAATTCAAAGTACAAAATTATTTTCAAAAGGATTGCAAAGAAATGAAGAATCCAAGAATTTGCTTACAACTCTAAATAATGGTGATATTATTCTGACCCCTTTAGTGTTTGTTTCCATTACCCCATTTTAATTTCTCCCTTTGCTCATCCCTGCTGCTGTACCCCATTGGCCCCGCTGACAGGTACGCCCACAGCCTGTAGTATGCAGTGACAACATTAAGCAACCCCAGCTGATAAAGGATGAGACTTTTGAACTTTTAAATGCCAAAACCACCTTAGAAGGGGTGGAATTAAAGAATGGTGCGCATTGACACGCGTCGGCTGCCGCTCAAGGCTGATTTATGGTTCCGCGTTACACCAACGCAGGGCCCGTACCCTACGGCGAGGCTCTGCGTCGATTTAACGCGGAACCATAATTCAGGCTTCAGTCCTCATCGGTACTCGACGCAACGGCGGTTCCTCCGGCCTTCCGGCCCGCCTCTGCGGCGCAACTCTCCCGGGAGCTGCGGCTCCTTTTCGGTATATTCACGCACCCCCCTTTCTTCCCGTCCGCTTTTTTGGTTCCGCGTTAAATCGATGCACACCTTACGCCGTAGGCTACGGCGTAGGGTGTGCGTCGCTGCGTACCCTACGCCGTAGCTCTGCGCCGGTGTAACGCGGAACCATAAATCAGCCCCCGCTGTGCTGTTCTTTAATTTGTAGCGAATAACGACGTGTCCAATTTTAAATATAGCGGATTCAAAGTACGATTTTTTCCTTAAAAATGTAACGAAGAAAAAGTAAAAGTACAGAAAAATGAAAGTATCAATAAAAGTACAAATTCTCAAAAATCTTACTTAAGTACAATAACGAAGTACTTGTACTTCGTTACTTTACACCACTGACTTTTTCGCATGAGATTATTGTGTAGATCAAGAAAGACTAGTCTTTGTATAAACTACTTAATTATTAGTATGTACAGGACTGTCTCAGAAAATTAGAATATTGTGATTTTCTGTAATGCAATTACAAAAACAATTAAAGCTGCAAGCAGCGATGAACGGGCCCTCGCACTCACGTCCACCGCCCCCCATAAGCATATCAGAAATGACACCACCCACGACTTTCTATGTCAAACCATTCAAAAGTTATGGCAGAGAAAAGTATTCTAGGGGGCGCTGTTGAGCCGTTAGGCCACGCCCATTAATGCAAGCCATGAAATATCAAATTTATCGCCAAGTCTGTCTTGCATGCAAAATTTGGTGACTTTTGGAGAACTATCAAATATGGACCAATCAGATTTCAAAATGGCCGACTTCCTGTTCGGTTTCGGCCATGGCTCCAAGAGACTTTTCTTTAAGTTGTGCCATGATACAGGTGTGTAGCGATTTTCGTGCATGTACGTCAAACCGTATTGTGGGGCTTGAGGCACAAAGTTTTCCGGGGGGCGCTGTTGAGCCATTTTGCCACGCCCATTAATGCAAACCATGAAATATCAAATTTATCGCCAGGCCTGGCTTGCGTGCCAAATTTGGTGCCTTTTGGGGAACTATCAAATATGGACCAATCAGATGAAGGGGGGGTGCGCTTGTTGGCGTCTAGCGTCGCCACGGTAACACTTTTGAAAGAGAAAAGTAATGCGTGTAGTCGCAGGATGGAGACGCACATATTGATGTAGAAAAAAAAAAAATTGCTGACAAAAAAGTCTGGATACTGCGGGAATCGAACTCTGATCTCTGACTCCAAAGACGGGAACACTCTGGCTGAGCTAAGACTCAGCTTCTCATTTCTAGTTGACCTACTGACTTAGTAGAGACCAACATATCGATATTTAGTAATGTAAGTCTGGAGCTGTTTTTTCTAATTTTTTTAAATATTTGTAAGTTATAAATATTAGTAAAACCCTACTATTTTAATTATTACTTTTTCTGTAACCATTCTGCCAAGGTTGTAACCGGGCTGAGCTGGGAATATTTCTGACGTCACCACATTACAGGGAGCTGATTGGTCGGGGGGCGGGGCCGTCATCACCCTACTCGCCACTGATTGGTCGGGGGGCGGGGCCGTCATCACCCTACTCGCCACCGATTGGTCGGGGGGCGGGGCCGTCATCACCCTACTCGCCACCGATTGGTCGGGGGGCGGGGCCGGCAGACGTTTGAATCAGGAAGCGGGAGTCAGCGCGAGAGCGACTGGCGGCTCGTGGCGATTTTATTATAAAAAAGGGACAACCAATCAGAAGAAGGGGCGGGGCTAATTCAGGCCAAAGAAGCTCAAGGACTCATTGCAGAGTCCCTTGACACCACCTACGACTTCCTATGTCAAACCATTCAAAAGTTATGGCAGAGAAAAGTATTCAAGGTGGCGCTGTTGAGCCGTTAGGCCACGCCCATTAATGCAAACCATGAAATATAAAATTTATCACCAGGCCTGGCTTGCATGCAAAATTTGGTGACTTTTGGAGAACTATCAAATATGGACCAATCACATGAAGGGGGGGCGCGCCTTTTGGCGTCTAGCGTCGCCACGGTAACACTTTTGAAAGAGAAAAGTAATGCGTGGTGTCGCAGGATGTAGACGAACATTTTGATGTATAACACACCTGGGTGCACGATACGGTTCGGGCTGAATTAACTCTCGAAGGAATGGCATAAATTTCGCCAAAATGACACAATTTATTCAAAATGGCCGACATCCTGTTCGGTTTTGGCCATGGCTCCAAGAGACTTTTCTTTAAGTTGTGCCATGATACAGGTGTGTAGCGATTTTCGTGCATGTACGTCAAACCGTATTGTGGGGCTTGAGGCACAAAGTTTTCCGGGGGGCGCTGTTGAGCCATTTTGCCACGCCCATTAATGCAAACCATGAAATATCAAATTTATCACCAGGCCTGGCTTGCATGCCAAATTTGGTGCCTTTTGGGGAACTATCAAATATGGACCAATCAGATGAAGGGGGGGTGCGCTTGTTGGCGTCTAGCGTCGCCACGGTAACACTTTCGAAAGAGAAAAGTAATGCGTGTAGTCGCAGGGTGGAGACGCACATTTTGATGTATAACACACCTGGGTGCACGTTACGGTTCGGGCTGAATTAACTGCCGAAGGAATGGCATAAATTGCGCCAAAGTGACACGATCAATTCAAAATGGCCGACTTCCTGTTCGGTTTCGGGCATGACGGCAAGAGACTTTTCTTTAAGTTGTCCCATGATACAGGTGTGTACCGATTTTCATGCATGTACGTCAAACCGTATCGTGGGGCTTGAGGCACAAAGTTTTCAAGGGGGCGCTGTTGAGCCATTTTGCCACGCCCATTAATGCAAACCATTAAATATCAAATTTTTCGCCAGGCCTGACTTGGGTGCAAAATTTGGTGACTTTTTGGGCATGTTAAGGGGGGCAAAAAGGCCATCACTTTGTCAGAAGAAAAATAATAATAATAATTAAAGCTGCAAGCAGCGATGAACGGGCCCTCGCACTCACGTTCACCGCCCCCCATAAGCATATCAGAAATGACACCACCCACAACTCTCTATGTCAAACCATTCAAAAGTTATAGCAGAAAAAAGGAACAACCAATCAGAAGAAGGGGCGGGGCTAATTCAGGCCAATGAAGGTCAAGGACTCCATACAGAGTCTGATGACACCACCCACGACTCTCTATGTCAAACCATTCAAAAGTTATGGCAGAAAATCGGGACAACCAATCAGAAGAAGGGGCGGGGCTAATTCAGGCCAATTATGGTCAAGGACTCAATACCGAGTCCCATGACACCACCCACGACTCTTTATGTCAAACCATTCAAATGTTATGGCAGAGAAAAGTATTCTAGGGGGCGCTGTTGAGCCATTTTGCCACGCCCATTAATGCAAACCATGAAATATCAAATTTATCACCAGGCCTGGCTTGTATGCAAAATTTGGTGACTTTTGGAGAACTATCAAATATGGACCAATCAGATGAAGGGGACGCGCGCTTTTTCGCGTCTAGCGTCGCCACGGTAACACTTTTGAAAGAGAAAAGTAATGTGCGTCGTCGCAGGACAGAGGACATTTTGATGTAAAAAAAACACAAAAATTGCTGACAAAAAATTTCATCATGCTGCCAGGCTCGAACTCTCGAACTCTGGCACCAAAGACCGCAATAATGAGGCTGAGCTATGTCTCAGCTATACCTTTTCTTTGACTTACTGGCTTAGGACAGACCAACATAGCGATAAAATGTCTGGAACTTTTTTTTCCTAATTTTTTAAATATTTGTAAGGTATAAATATTAGTAAAACACTACTATTTTTATTACTTTTTCTGTAACCATTCCACCGAGGTTCTAACCGGGCTGAGCACGGGTCTATTTCTGACGTCACCATTTTACAGGCAGCTGATTGGTCGGGGAGCGGGGCCGTCATCACCCTACTCGCCACTGATTGGTCGGGGGGCGGGGCCGTCATCACCCTACTCGCCACTGATTGGTCGGGGGGCGGGGCCGTCATCACCCTACTCGCCACTGATTGGTCGGGGGGCGGGCCGTCATCACCCTACTCGCCACTGATTGGTCGGGGGGCGGGGCCGTCATCACCCTACTCGCCACTGATTGGTCGGGGGGCGGGGCCGTCATCACCCTACTCGCCACTGATTGGTCGGGGGGCGGGGCCGTCATCACCCTACTCGCCACTGATTGGTCGGGGGGCGGGGCCGTCATCACCCTACTCGCCACTGATTGGTCGGGGGGCGGGGCCGTCATCACCCTACTCGCCACTGATTGGTCGGGGGGCGGGGCCAGCAGACGTTTGAATCAGGAAGCGGGACTCTCTATGTCAAACCATTCCAAAGTTATAGCAGAAAATCGGGACAACCAATCAGAAGAAGGGGCGGGGCTAATTAAGGCCAACTAAGCTTAAGGACTCATTACAGAATCCCATGACACCACCCACGACTTCCTATGTCAAACCATTCAAAAGTTATGGCAGATAAAAGTATTCTAGGGGGGGGCTGTTGAGCCGTTAGGCCACGCCCATTAATGCAAACCAAGAAATATCAAATTTATCGCCAAGTCTGTCTTGCATGCAAAATTTGGTGACTTTTGGAGAACTATCAAATATGGACCAATCACATGAAGGGGGGGCGCGCCTTTTGGCGTCTAGCGTCGCCACGGTAACACTTTTGAAAGAGAAAAGTAATGCGTGGTGTCGCAGGATGTAGACGCACATTTTGATGTATAACACACCTGGGTGCACGTTACGGTTCGGGCTGAATTAACTGCCGAAGGAATGGCATAAATTTCGCCAAAATGACACAATTTATTCAAAATGGCCGACATCCTGTTCGGTTTCGGCCATGGCTCCAAGAGACTTTTCTTTAAGTTGTGCCATGATACAGGTGTGTAGCGATTCTCGTGCATGTACGTCAAACCGTATTGTGGGGCTTGAGGCACAAAGTTTTCCGGGGGGCGCTGTTGAGCCATTTTGCCACGCCCATTAATGCAAACCATGAAATATCAAATTTATCTCCAGGCCTGGCTTGCGTGCCAAATTTGGTGCCTTTTGGGGAACTATCAAATATGGACCAATCAGATGAAGGGGGGGTGCGCTTGTTGGTGTCTAGCGTCGCCACGGTAACACTTTTCAAAGAGAAAAGTAATGCGTGTAGTCGCAGGATGGAGACGCACATTTTGATGTATAACACATCTGGGTTCACGATACGGTTCGGGCTGAATTAACCCTCGAAGGAATGGCATATATTGCTCCAAAATTACGCGATTAATTCAGAATGTTCAAAATGGCCGACTTCCTGTTCAGTTTCGGCCATGGCGCCCAGAGACTTTTCTTTTAGTTGCGACATGATACAGGAGTGTACCGATTTTCGTTCATGTACGTCAAATCGTATTACGGGGCTTGAGGCACAAAGTTTTTTCTGTCGAACCAATCAGATGAAGGGTGGGCGCGCTTTTTGGCGTCTAGCGCCGCCACGGTAACGCTTTTGAAAGAGAAAAGTAATGCGTGTTGTCGCAGGATGGAGACGCACATTTTGATGTATAACACACTTGGGGGCACGTTACGGTTCGGGCTGAATTAACTTTCGAAGGAATGGCATACATTTCGCCAAAATGACACGACTAATTCAAAATGGCCGACTTCCTGTTCGGTTTCGGGCATGACGCCAAGAGACTTTTCTTTCAGTTGCGCCATGATACAGGTGTGTACCGATTTTCGTGCATGTGCGTCAAACCGTATCGTGGGGCTTGAGGCACAAAGTTTTCAAGGGGGCGCTGTTGAGCCATTTTGCCACGCCCATTAATGCAAACCATTAAATATCAAATTTTTCGCCAGGCCTGACTAGGGTGCAAAATTTGGTGACTTTTTGGGCATGTTAAGGGGGGCAAAAAGGCCTTCACTTTGTCAGGAAAATAATAATAATAATAATTAAAGCTGCAAGCAGCAATGAACGGGCCCTCGCACTCACGTCAACCGCCCCCCATAAGCATATCAGAAATGACACCACCCACGACTTCCTATGTAAAACCATTCAAAAGTTATAGCAGAAAAAAGGGACGACCAGTCAGAAGAAGGGGCGGGGCTAATTCAGGGCAAAGAAGATCAAGGACTCATTACAGAGTCCCATGACACCACCCACGACTCTCTATGTCAAAACATTCAAAAGTTATAGCAGAAAATAGGGACAACCAATCAGAAAAAGGGACTGGGCTAATTTTCACCAATTATGGTCAAGGACTCAATGCCGAGTCCCATGACACCACCCACGACTCTCTATGTCAAACCTTTCAAAAGTTATGGCAGAAAAAAGTATTCTAAGGGGTGCTGTTGAGCCGTGAGGACACGCCCATTAATGCAAACCATGAAAAAAAAAATCAGATCACTCAAATGAACGACGATCATACAGTACAGCTGTATCTCATGGTCCAGAATGTATGATATTATATTAATCTATTATACCATATTATATTACATGTTGTTATTTCATATTAGCGTACCCAGTAATATAGCATATTGTATTATTGCATTGTATGTTGCTTCATTTCATATATTTTTGACTATATTATATTGTAAAATTATATATCATAGCGATTGCATTATTATATAATTTCAATTTATAACACTAATATACAATTCCTCACACACACACTCCTTCCAAATGTTTCTTTTTTTTCTCCATTATGACAATTGTATGCTGTCATCCGTTATGTTTTTTGTTTTTAAGCTTGTTATCTCTGTTATTCAAATATATTTATACATTCATTAATATGCTATACTGTACTTTGTATTGTGTATATTGTGTGTGTGTGTGTGTGTGTGTGTCTGTGTGTGTGTGTGTGTGTGTATATATATATATATATATATATATATATACATATATATATATATATATATATATATATATTTATATATGTGTGTGTGTGTGTGTGTATACCTGAAGTGTGACTACCTGCAGAACGTATTTTAGCATGAAAGCTTGCATATTTAACGTACATCAAGCATCCTGTATCATAGCTACATGTCTGCCGTTTGTAACAAAACAAACCGCGTGAAAATCGGTTGAAAATCAAGTGAGTTATAGTTATTTTACTTATGCAGACACCTCCTTCCACAATAGAAGTGAACGCTCTAGAGTTAAAGCGATACCGATCCAAGATGGCGGCCACGTCCGACGTTCTCAGGCAGTCAATGCGGCGCCTCGACCAAGATGGCGGCCGCGCTGAACATCAGCCCCTCCCCCCGCGGGAGCTGCGCGCGCAAACTCCACTCAAATTCAAAAGTTATGGCAGAAAATCGGGACAACCAATCAGAAGAAGGGGAAAGAGAAAAGTAATGTGCGCCGTCACAGGACAGAGACGAACATTTTGATGTAAAAAAAAACACAAAAATTGCTGACAAAAATTTTGGCATATCAAGACAGGCTTGAACTCTCGACCTCTGGCAGCAAAGACCGCAATAATCTGGCTGAGCTAAGTCTCAGCTATTCCTTTTATTTGACCTACTGGCTTAGGACAGACCAACATAGCGATAAAATGTCTGGAACTTTTTTTTCCTAATTTTTTAAATATTTGTAAGTTATAAATATTAGTAAAACCCTACTATTTAAATTATTACTTTTTCTGTAACCATTCTGCCAAGGTTGTAACCGGGCTGAGCCGGGAATATTTCTGAAGTCACCACATTACAGGGAGCTGATTGGTCGGGGGGCGGGGCCGTCATCACCCTACTCGCCACTGATTGGTCGGGGGGCGGGGCCGCCATCACCCTACTCGCCACTGATTGGTCAGGGGGCGGGGCCGGCAGACGTTTGAATCAGGAAGCGGGAGTCAGCGCGAGAGCGACTGGCGGCTCGTGGCAATTTTATTATAAAAAAAGGACAACCAATCAGAAGAAGGGGCGGGGCTAATTCAGGCCAATGAAGGTCAAGGACTCCATAAAGAATCTGATGACACCACCCACGACTCTCTATGTCAAACCATTCAAAAGTTATAGCAGAAAATCGGGACAACCAATCAGAAGAAGGGGCGGGGCTAATTAAGGCCAACGAAGCTTAAGGACTCATTACAGAGTCCCATGACACCACCCACGACTCTCTATGTGAAACCATTCAAAAGTTATGGCAGAGAAAAGTATTCTAGGGGGCGCTGTTGAGCCGTTAGGCCACGCCCATTAATGCAAACCATGAAATATCACATTTATCGCCAGGCCTGGCTTGCATGCAAATTTTGGTGACTTTTGGAGAACTATCAAATATGGACCAATCAGATGAAGGGTGGGTGCGCTTTTTCGCGTCTAGCGTCGCCACGGTAACACTTTTGAAAGAGGAAAGTAATGCGTGGTGTCGCACGATGGAGACGCACATTTTGGTGTATAACACACCTGGGTGCACGTTACGGTTCGGGCTGAATTAACTGCCGAAGGAATGGCATAAATTGCGCCAAAATTACACAATTAATTCAAAATGGCCGACATCCTGTTCGGTTTCGGCCATGGCTCCAAGAGACTTTTCTTTAAGTTGTGCCATGATACAGGTGTGTACCGATTTTCGTGCATGTACGTCAAACCGTATTGTGGGGCTTGAGGCACAAAGTTTTCCGGGGGGCGCTGTTGAGCCATTTTGCCACGCCCATTAATGCAAACCATGAAATATCAAATTTATCGCCAGGCATGGCTTGCATGCCAAATTTGGTGCCTTTTGGGAAACTATCAAATATGGACCAATCAGATGAAGGGGGGGTGCGCTTGTTGGCGTCTAGCGTCGCCACGGTAACACTTTCGAAAGAGAAAAGTAATGCGTGTAGTCGCAGGATAGAGACGCATATTTTGATGTATAACACATCTGGGTTCACGATACGGTTCGGGCTGAATTAACTCTCGAAGGAATGGCATATATTGCTCCAAAATTACGCAATTAATTCAGAATGTTCAAAATGGCCGACTTCCTGTTCGGTTTCGGCCATGGCGCCAAGAGACTTTTCTTTTAGTTGCAACATGATACAGGTGTGTACCGATTTTCGTTCATGTACGTCAAACCGTATTATGGGGCTTGAGGCACAAAGTTTTTTCTGTCGAACCAATCAGATGAAGGGTGGGCGCGCTTTTTGGCGTCTAGCGCCGCCACGGTAACGCTTTTGAAAGAGAAAAGTAATGCGTGTTGTCGCAGGATGGAGACGCACATTTTGATGTATAACACACTTGGGGGCACGTTACGGTTCGGGCTGAATTAACTTTCGAAGGAATGGCATAAATTTCGCCAAAATGACACGACTAATTCAAAATGGCCGACATCCTGTTCGCTTTCGGGCATGACCCCAAGAGACTTTTGTTTAAGTTGTCCCATGATACAGGTGTGTACCGATTTTCGTGCATGTACGTCAAACCGTATCGTGGGGCTTGAGGCACAAAGTTTTCAAGGGGGCGCTGTTGAGCCATTTTGCCACGCCCATTAATGCAAACCTTTAAATATCAAATTTTTCGCCAGGCCTGACTAGGGTGCAAAATTTGGTGACTTTTTGGGCATGTTAAGGGGGGCAAAAAGGCCTTCACTTTGTCAGGAAAATAATAATAATAATAATAATAATAATAATAATAAAAATTCCTGCAAATACAATAGGGCCTTCGCTCTGAAGGTGCTCGGGCCCTAATAATAATAATAATAAAAATTCCTGCAAATACAATAGGGCCTTCGCACTGCAAGTGCTCGGGCCCTAATAATAATAATAATAATTAAAGCTGCAAGCAGCGATGAACGGGCCCTCGCACTCACGGCCACCGCCCCCCATAAGCATATCAGAAACGACACCACCCACGACTCCCTATGTCAAACCATTCAAAAGTTATAGCAGAAAAAAGGGACAACCAATCAGAAGAAGGGGTGGGGCTAATTCAGGCCAATGAAGGTCAAGGACTCCATACAGAATCTGATGACACCACCCACGACTCTCTATGTCAAACCATTCCAAAGTTATAGCAGAAAATCGGGACAACCAATCAGAAGAAGGGGCGGGGCTAATTAAGGCTAACGAAGCTTAAGGACTCATTACAGAGTCCCATGACACCACCCACGACTTCCTATGTCAAACCATTAAAAAGTTATAGCAGAAAAAAGGGACAACCAATCAGAAGAAGGGGCGGGGCTAATTCAGGCCAATGAAGGTCAAGGACTCCTTAAAGAATCTTATGACACCACCCATGACTCTCTATGTAAACCATTCCAAAGTTATAGCAGAAAATCGGGACAACCAATCAGAAGAAGGGGCGGGGCTAATTTGCACCAATTATGGTCAAGGACTCAATACCGAGTCCGATGACACCACCCACGACTCTCTATGTCAAACCATTCAAAAGTTATAGCAGAAAAAAGTATTCGAGGGGGCGCTGTTGAGCCATTAGGCAACGCCCATTCATGCAAACCATGAAATATCAAATTTATCCCCAGGCCTGGCTTGGTGCAAAATTTGGTGACTTTTGGAGAACTATCAAATATGGACCAATCAGATGAAGGGGGCGCACTTTTTGGCGTCGAGTGTTGCCACGTTAACGCTTTTGAATCATGGATGTATTATATAACTGGATACAGTATCGAAAATGGCCGCCCATTCATTTCAATGGAGTTTGCTCACCCAGCGCATCCGCCGAAAAAATTTCTGACTTCCTGGTTTACTTCCTGGTACACGGGCCCATAGAGCATGCGCAGTTGAGTCACCTCCCATGATGCTCTGGGGCCTCCCATCATGCCCCGGGGCAATGTGAACGAGCCCTGCGCGCTCTGGACAAGCGCTGCGCGCTCATGAGTCCTTCAGACCGGTAATGATAGATGTACACAATGAAATTAGGGATTTATAGGGCAAATCAACCGATGCTGTTCTCAAAGTCATGGTTATAGACTATACATGGTTCATTTGTGTATTTTTTTTAATTAAAGATACAACGAGTCATTTTTATTTAAGATGAGACACCCCAGGTTAATAGGCTAAAATAGGGTAAAAATGTAAATAGCAGGTATCACCATGAAACTTCCCAAGTTTATTACTTACATTAAGACAAATATTTTTTGTATTACAAGTTTTGTCAAGTATTATGTTTAAATATGTCAAATATTATGTTTAAATGTGGTTAATTTGTGGAGTTTTATTTTTTGGAGTAAGGATAAAACGAGTCATCTTTATAAAAACAAACAAACAAAAAAACACATGGGATTCCCCACAATAACACAAGCTGTCATATGCTATTTATCTAGGCTATATACCTTTGGGTAAATCTTTTTGTCTATTAATGATCGTGCAGTCCGAATGTTAGGCGTAATTAACTTTGCATTTTCTCTGATTCTTTTACAGCTTCTGGGCTCACATTAAGTGTTATTCCTGCCTGATATCTTATTTTCACAAACCATACACCGTTGCTATTAAACATTTCCGTCTGTGATCCCCCTGGTCAGGGCGTTTAGACCGAGTGTGACCTGAGCGTCCCACCTGAGCTCTGTTCCATAGCGCGCAGCTCCAGCTCAATGAATGACAGAGGGTCTCCTGCTCAGCTGCTGCTCAACACTGATCAGAGCAGCTCCCCCTCGTTTACTGAGGTTTTATTATAAACCCAATGTCTTTTGTCATGGAAAAAAAATTAAGAGACCACAAAAACACACCTTTGAGCCGTGTTTTCCACTTTTCTGAGTGATTATTCCGCCGAACGGCTTAGATTCAGCCATGCTCGTTCCCGAGACACACACGACCGCGCTTTGCGAGTGCACGGACAAAGCCGTGACGTCACGCCCAGAAAGAGACTTTTCTTTGACTTTTCTGGCCGTTATAAAACATTTTTGACGGATATAAAGTCCATGACTTAAAAATATAGAATACAAAGATTAGTAATTGCCGGTGATTACAGCTGGAAATGTCCTGTGAACAGTTTTAGAGGCTTCTCTTTTACTATTGCGGTCTATGGGAAAAAAACTTTCTGGGCCCCATGGGATTTTTTGTTGCAGTACCGCGGCTGGCCACTGGAAAAAATCGGCGTGGCTTCTGATTAATTAAGGCCAACGAAGGTCAAGGACTCATTACAGAGTCCCATGACACCACCCACAACTTCCTATGTCAAACCATTCAAAAGTTATGGCAGAGAAAAGTATTCTAGGGGGCGCTGTTGAGCCGTTAGACCACGCCCATTAATGCAAACCATGGAATATCACATTTATCGCCAAGTCTGTCTTGCATGTAAAATTTGGTGACTTTTGGAGAACTATCAAATATGGACCAATCAGATTTCAAAATGGCCGACTTCCTGTTTGGTTTCGGCCATGGCTCCAAGAGACTTTTCTTTAAGTTGCGCCATGATACAGGTGTGTACCGATTTTCGTGCATGTACATCAAACCGTATTGTGGGGCTTGAGGCACAAAGTTTTCTAGGGGGCGCTGTTGAGCCATTTTGCCACGCCCATTAATGCAAACCATGAAATATTAAATTTATCGCCAGGCCTGGCTTGCGTGCCAAATTTGGTGCCTTTTGGGGAACTATCAAATATGGACCAATCAGATGAAGGGGGGGTGCGCTTGTTGGCGTCTAGGGTCGCCACGGTAACACTTTTGAAAGAGAAAAGTAATGCGTGTAGTCGCAGGATGGAGACGCATATTTTGATTTATAACACACCTGGGTGCATGTTACGGTTCGGGCCGTATTAATTCTCGAAGGAATGGCATGTATTGCTCCAAAATTACGTGATTAATTCAGAATGTTCAAAATGGCCGACTTCCTGTTCGGTTTTGGCCATGGCACCAAGAGACTTTTCTTTAAGTTGCGACATGATAAAGAAGTGTACCGATTTTCGTTCATGTACGTCACACCGCATTGTGGGGCTTGAGGCACAAAGGTTTTTCTGCCTGAACCAATCAGATGAAGGGTGGCCGCGCTTTTTGGCGTCTAGCGTCGCCACGGTAACGCTTTTGAAAGAGAAAAGTAATGCGTGGTGTCGGAGGATGGAGACGCACATTTTGATGTATAACACACCTGGGTGCTCGTTACGGTTCGGGCCGTATTAACTGCCGAAGGAATGGCATGAATTTCGCCAAAATTACACGATTAATTCAAAATGGCCGACATCCTGTTCGGTTTCGGGCATGACTCCAAGAGACTTTTCTTTAAGTTGTGCCATGATACAGGTGTGTACTGATTTTCGTGCATGTACGTCAAACCGTATCGTGGGGCTTGAGGCACAAAGTTTTCCGGGGGGCGCTGTTGAGCCATTTTGCCACGCCCATTAATGCAAACCATAAAATATCAAATTTTTCGCCAGGCCTGGTTTGCGTGCAAAATTTGGTGACTTTTTGGGCACGTTTAGGGGGGCAAAAAGGCCCTCCTTTCGTCAGAAAAATAATAATAATAATAATAATAATTAAAGCTGCAAGCAGCGATGAACGGGCCCTCGCACTCACGGCCACCGCCCCCCATAAGCATATCAGAAAAGACACCACCCACGACTTCCAATGTCAAACCATTCAAAAGTTATAGCAGAAAAAAGGGACAACCAATCAGAAGAAGGGGCGGGGCTAATTCAGGCCAATGAAGGTCAAGGACTCCATACAGAATCTGATGACACCACCCACGACTCTCTATGTCAAACCATTCCAAAGTTATAGCAGAAAATCGGGACAACCAATCAGAAGAAGGGGCGGGGCTAATTAAGGCCAACGAAGCTTAAGAACTCATTACAGAGTCCCATGACACCACCCACGACTTCCTATGTCAAACCATTCAAAAGTTATAGCAGAAAAAAGGGACAACCAATCAGAAGAAGGGGCGGGGCTATTTCAAGCCAACGAAGCTTAAGGACTCATTACAGAATCCCATGACACCACCCACAACTTCCTATGTCAAACCATTCAAAAGTTATGGCACAGAAAAGTATTCTAGGGGGCGCTGTTGAGCCGTTAGGCCACGCCCATTAATGCAAACCATGAAATATCAAATTTATCGCCAAGTCTGTCTTGCATGCAAAATTTGGTGACTTTTGGAGAACTATCAAATATGGACCAATCAGATTTCAAAATGGCCGACTTCCTGTTCGGTTTCGGCCATGGCTCCAAGAGACTTTTCTTTAAGTTGTGCCATGATACAGGTGTGTAGCGATTTTCGTGCATGTACGTCAAACCGTATTATGGGGCTTGAGGCACAAAGTTTTCCGGGGGGCGCTGTTGAGCCATTTTGCCACGCCCATTAATCCAAACCATGAAATATCAAATTTATCGCCATGCCTGGCTTGCATGCAAAATTTGGTGCCTTTTGGGGAACTATCAAATATGGACCAATCAAATGAAGGGGGGTGCGCTTGTTGGCGTCTAGCGTCGCCACGGTAACACTTTTGAAAGAGAAAAGTAATGCGCGTAGTCGCAGGATGGAGACGCACATTTTGATGTATAACACATTTGGGTGCACGTTACGGTTCGGGCCGTATTAATTCTCGAAGGAATGGCATATATTGCTCCAAAATTACGCGATTAATTAAGAATGTTCAAAATGGCCGACTTCCTGTTCGGTTTCGGCCATGGCGCCAAGAGACTTTTCTTTAAGTAAAGACATGATAAATAAGTGTACTGATTTTCGTTCATGTACGTCAAAGCGTATTATGGGGCTTGAGGCGCAAAGTTTTTTCTGTCTGAACCAATCAGATGAAGGGTGGGCGCGCTTTTTGGCGTCTAGCGTCGCCACGGTAACGCTTTTGAGAGAGAAAAGTAATGCGTGGTGTCGGAGGATGGAGACGCACATTTTGATGTATAACACACTTGGGGGCTCGTTACGGTTCGGGCCGTATTAACTGCCGAAGGAATGGCATAAATTTCGCCAAAATGACACGACCAATTCAAAATGGCCGACATCCTGTTCGGTTTCGGGCATGACTACAAGAGACTTTTCTTTAAGTTGCGTCATGATACAGGTGTGTACTGATTTTCGTGCATGTACGTCAAACCGTATCGTGGGGCTTGAGGCACAAAGTTTTCAAGGGGGCGCTGTTGAGCCATTTTACCACGCCCATTAATGCAAACCATTAAATATCAAATTTTTCGCCAGGCCTGGCTTGGGTGCAAAATTTGGTGACTTTTGGGGCACGTTTAGGGGGGCAAAAAGGCCCTCCTTTCGTCAGAAAAATAATAATAATAATTAAAGCTGCAAGCAGCGATGAACGGGCCCTCGCACTCACGTCCACCGCCCCCCATAAGCATATCAGAAATGACACCACCCACGACTTTCTATGTCAAACCATTCAAAAGTTATGGCAGAGAAAAGTATTCTAGGGGGCGCTGTTGAGCCGTTAGGCCACGCCCATTAATGCAAGCCATGAAATATCAAATTTATCGCCAAGTCTGTCTTGCATGCAAAATTTGGTGACTTTTGGAGAACTATCAAATATGGACCAATCAGATTTCAAAATGGCCGACTTCCTGTTCGGTTTCGGCCATGGCTCCAAGAGACTTTTCTTTAAGTTGTGCCATGATACAGGTGTGTAGCGATTTTCGTGCATGTACGTCAAACCGTATTGTGGGGCTTGAGGCACAAAGTTTTCCGGGGGGCGCTGTTGAGCCATTTTGCCACGCCCATTAATGCAAACCATGAAATATCAAATTTATCGCCAGGCCTGGCTTGCGTGCCAAATTTGGTGCCTTTTGGGGAACTATCAAATATGGACCAATCAGATGAAGGGGGGGTGCGCTTGTTGGCGTCTAGCGTCGCCACGGTAACACTTTTGAAAGAGAAAAGTAATGCGTGTAGTCGCAGGATGGAGACGCACATATTGATGTAGAAAAAAAAAAAATTGCTGACAAAAAAGTCTGGATACTGCGGGAATCGAACTCTGATCTCTGACTCCAAAGACGGGAACACTCTGGCTGAGCTAAGACTCAGCTTCTCATTTCTAGTTGACCTACTGACTTAGTAGAGACCAACATATCGATATTTAGTAATGTAAGTCTGGAGCTGTTTTTTCTAATTTTTTTAAATATTTGTAAGTTATAAATATTAGTAAAACCCTACTATTTTAATTATTACTTTTTCTGTAACCATTCTGCCAAGGTTGTAACCGGGCTGAGCTGGGAATATTTCTGACGTCACCACATTACAGGGAGCTGATTGGTCGGGGGGCGGGGCCGTCATCACCCTACTCGCCACTGATTGGTCGGGGGGCGGGGCCGTCATCACCCTACTCGCCACCGATTGGTCGGGGGGCGGGGCCGTCATCACCCTACTCGCCACCGATTGGTCGGGGGGCGGGGCCGGCAGACGTTTGAATCAGGAAGCGGGAGTCAGCGCGAGAGCGACTGGCGGCTCGTGGCGATTTTATTATAAAAAAGGGACAACCAATCAGAAGAAGGGGCGGGGCTAATTCAGGCCAAAGAAGCTCAAGGACTCATTGCAGAGTCCCTTGACACCACCTACGACTTCCTATGTCAAACCATTCAAAAGTTATGGCAGAGAAAAGTATTCAAGGTGGCGCTGTTGAGCCGTTAGGCCACGCCCATTAATGCAAACCATGAAATATAAAATTTATCACCAGGCCTGGCTTGCATGCAAAATTTGGTGACTTTTGGAGAACTATCAAATATGGACCAATCACATGAAGGGGGGGCGCGCCTTTTGGCGTCTAGCGTCGCCACGGTAACACTTTTGAAAGAGAAAAGTAATGCGTGGTGTCGCAGGATGTAGACGAACATTTTGATGTATAACACACCTGGGTGCACGATACGGTTCGGGCTGAATTAACTCTCGAAGGAATGGCATAAATTTCGCCAAAATGACACAATTTATTCAAAATGGCCGACATCCTGTTCGGTTTTGGCCATGGCTCCAAGAGACTTTTCTTTAAGTTGTGCCATGATACAGGTGTGTAGCGATTTTCGTGCATGTACGTCAAACCGTATTGTGGGGCTTGAGGCACAAAGTTTTCCGGGGGGCGCTGTTGAGCCATTTTGCCACGCCCATTAATGCAAACCATGAAATATCAAATTTATCACCAGGCCTGGCTTGCATGCCAAATTTGGTGCCTTTTGGGGAACTATCAAATATGGACCAATCAGATGAAGGGGGGGTGCGCTTGTTGGCGTCTAGCGTCGCCACGGTAACACTTTCGAAAGAGAAAAGTAATGCGTGTAGTCGCAGGGTGGAGACGCACATTTTGATGTATAACACACCTGGGTGCACGTTACGGTTCGGGCTGAATTAACTGCCGAAGGAATGGCATAAATTGCGCCAAAGTGACACGATCAATTCAAAATGGCCGACTTCCTGTTCGGTTTCGGGCATGACGGCAAGAGACTTTTCTTTAAGTTGTCCCATGATACAGGTGTGTACCGATTTTCATGCATGTACGTCAAACCGTATCGTGGGGCTTGAGGCACAAAGTTTTCAAGGGGGCGCTGTTGAGCCATTTTGCCACGCCCATTAATGCAAACCATTAAATATCAAATTTTTCGCCAGGCCTGACTTGGGTGCAAAATTTGGTGACTTTTTGGGCATGTTAAGGGGGGCAAAAAGGCCATCACTTTGTCAGAAGAAAAATAATAATAATAATTAAAGCTGCAAGCAGCGATGAACGGGCCCTCGCACTCACGTTCACCGCCCCCCATAAGCATATCAGAAATGACACCACCCACAACTCTCTATGTCAAACCATTCAAAAGTTATAGCAGAAAAAAGGAACAACCAATCAGAAGAAGGGGCGGGGCTAATTCAGGCCAATGAAGGTCAAGGACTCCATACAGAGTCTGATGACACCACCCACGACTCTCTATGTCAAACCATTCAAAAGTTATGGCAGAAAATCGGGACAACCAATCAGAAGAAGGGGCGGGGCTAATTCAGGCCAATTATGGTCAAGGACTCAATACCGAGTCCCATGACACCACCCACGACTCTTTATGTCAAACCATTCAAATGTTATGGCAGAGAAAAGTATTCTAGGGGGCGCTGTTGAGCCATTTTGCCACGCCCATTAATGCAAACCATGAAATATCAAATTTATCACCAGGCCTGGCTTGTATGCAAAATTTGGTGACTTTTGGAGAACTATCAAATATGGACCAATCAGATGAAGGGGACGCGCGCTTTTTCGCGTCTAGCGTCGCCACGGTAACACTTTTGAAAGAGAAAAGTAATGTGCGTCGTCGCAGGACAGAGGACATTTTGATGTAAAAAAAACACAAAAATTGCTGACAAAAAATTTCATCATGCTGCCAGGCTCGAACTCTCGAACTCTGGCACCAAAGACCGCAATAATGAGGCTGAGCTATGTCTCAGCTATACCTTTTCTTTGACTTACTGGCTTAGGACAGACCAACATAGCGATAAAATGTCTGGAACTTTTTTTTCCTAATTTTTTAAATATTTGTAAGGTATAAATATTAGTAAAACACTACTATTTTTATTACTTTTTCTGTAACCATTCCACCGAGGTTCTAACCGGGCTGAGCACGGGTCTATTTCTGACGTCACCATTTTACAGGCAGCTGATTGGTCGGGGAGCGGGGCCGTCATCACCCTACTCGCCACTGATTGGTCGGGGGGCGGGGCCGTCATCACCCTACTCGCCACTGATTGGTCGGGGGGCGGGGCCGTCATCACCCTACTCGCCACTGATTGGTCGGGGGGCGGGCCGTCATCACCCTACTCGCCACTGATTGGTCGGGGGGCGGGGCCGTCATCACCCTACTCGCCACTGATTGGTCGGGGGGCGGGGCCGTCATCACCCTACTCGCCACTGATTGGTCGGGGGGCGGGGCCGTCATCACCCTACTCGCCACTGATTGGTCGGGGGGCGGGGCCGTCATCACCCTACTCGCCACTGATTGGTCGGGGGGCGGGGCCGTCATCACCCTACTCGCCACTGATTGGTCGGGGGGCGGGGCCAGCAGACGTTTGAATCAGGAAGCGGGACTCTCTATGTCAAACCATTCCAAAGTTATAGCAGAAAATCGGGACAACCAATCAGAAGAAGGGGCGGGGCTAATTAAGGCCAACTAAGCTTAAGGACTCATTACAGAATCCCATGACACCACCCACGACTTCCTATGTCAAACCATTCAAAAGTTATGGCAGATAAAAGTATTCTAGGGGGGGGCTGTTGAGCCGTTAGGCCACGCCCATTAATGCAAACCAAGAAATATCAAATTTATCGCCAAGTCTGTCTTGCATGCAAAATTTGGTGACTTTTGGAGAACTATCAAATATGGACCAATCACATGAAGGGGGGGCGCGCCTTTTGGCGTCTAGCGTCGCCACGGTAACACTTTTGAAAGAGAAAAGTAATGCGTGGTGTCGCAGGATGTAGACGCACATTTTGATGTATAACACACCTGGGTGCACGTTACGGTTCGGGCTGAATTAACTGCCGAAGGAATGGCATAAATTTCGCCAAAATGACACAATTTATTCAAAATGGCCGACATCCTGTTCGGTTTCGGCCATGGCTCCAAGAGACTTTTCTTTAAGTTGTGCCATGATACAGGTGTGTAGCGATTCTCGTGCATGTACGTCAAACCGTATTGTGGGGCTTGAGGCACAAAGTTTTCCGGGGGGCGCTGTTGAGCCATTTTGCCACGCCCATTAATGCAAACCATGAAATATCAAATTTATCTCCAGGCCTGGCTTGCGTGCCAAATTTGGTGCCTTTTGGGGAACTATCAAATATGGACCAATCAGATGAAGGGGGGGTGCGCTTGTTGGTGTCTAGCGTCGCCACGGTAACACTTTTCAAAGAGAAAAGTAATGCGTGTAGTCGCAGGATGGAGACGCACATTTTGATGTATAACACATCTGGGTTCACGATACGGTTCGGGCTGAATTAACCCTCGAAGGAATGGCATATATTGCTCCAAAATTACGCGATTAATTCAGAATGTTCAAAATGGCCGACTTCCTGTTCAGTTTCGGCCATGGCGCCCAGAGACTTTTCTTTTAGTTGCGACATGATACAGGAGTGTACCGATTTTCGTTCATGTACGTCAAATCGTATTACGGGGCTTGAGGCACAAAGTTTTTTCTGTCGAACCAATCAGATGAAGGGTGGGCGCGCTTTTTGGCGTCTAGCGCCGCCACGGTAACGCTTTTGAAAGAGAAAAGTAATGCGTGTTGTCGCAGGATGGAGACGCACATTTTGATGTATAACACACTTGGGGGCACGTTACGGTTCGGGCTGAATTAACTTTCGAAGGAATGGCATACATTTCGCCAAAATGACACGACTAATTCAAAATGGCCGACTTCCTGTTCGGTTTCGGGCATGACGCCAAGAGACTTTTCTTTCAGTTGCGCCATGATACAGGTGTGTACCGATTTTCGTGCATGTGCGTCAAACCGTATCGTGGGGCTTGAGGCACAAAGTTTTCAAGGGGGCGCTGTTGAGCCATTTTGCCACGCCCATTAATGCAAACCATTAAATATCAAATTTTTCGCCAGGCCTGACTAGGGTGCAAAATTTGGTGACTTTTTGGGCATGTTAAGGGGGGCAAAAAGGCCTTCACTTTGTCAGGAAAATAATAATAATAATAATTAAAGCTGCAAGCAGCAATGAACGGGCCCTCGCACTCACGTCAACCGCCCCCCATAAGCATATCAGAAATGACACCACCCACGACTTCCTATGTAAAACCATTCAAAAGTTATAGCAGAAAAAAGGGACGACCAGTCAGAAGAAGGGGCGGGGCTAATTCAGGGCAAAGAAGATCAAGGACTCATTACAGAGTCCCATGACACCACCCACGACTCTCTATGTCAAAACATTCAAAAGTTATAGCAGAAAATAGGGACAACCAATCAGAAAAAGGGACTGGGCTAATTTTCACCAATTATGGTCAAGGACTCAATGCCGAGTCCCATGACACCACCCACGACTCTCTATGTCAAACCTTTCAAAAGTTATGGCAGAAAAAAGTATTCTAAGGGGTGCTGTTGAGCCGTGAGGACACGCCCATTAATGCAAACCATGAAAAAAAAAATCAGATCACTCAAATGAACGACGATCATACAGTACAGCTGTATCTCATGGTCCAGAATGTATGATATTATATTAATCTATTATACCATATTATATTACATGTTGTTATTTCATATTAGCGTACCCAGTAATATAGCATATTGTATTATTGCATTGTATGTTGCTTCATTTCATATATTTTTGACTATATTATATTGTAAAATTATATATCATAGCGATTGCATTATTATATAATTTCAATTTATAACACTAATATACAATTCCTCACACACACACTCCTTCCAAATGTTTCTTTTTTTTCTCCATTATGACAATTGTATGCTGTCATCCGTTATGTTTTTTGTTTTTAAGCTTGTTATCTCTGTTATTCAAATATATTTATACATTCATTAATATGCTATACTGTACTTTGTATTGTGTATATTGTGTGTGTGTGTGTGTGTGTGTGTCTGTGTGTGTGTGTGTGTGTGTATATATATATATATATATATATATATATACATATATATATATATATATATATATATATATTTATATATGTGTGTGTGTGTGTGTGTATACCTGAAGTGTGACTACCTGCAGAACGTATTTTAGCATGAAAGCTTGCATATTTAACGTACATCAAGCATCCTGTATCATAGCTACATGTCTGCCGTTTGTAACAAAACAAACCGCGTGAAAATCGGTTGAAAATCAAGTGAGTTATAGTTATTTTACTTATGCAGACACCTCCTTCCACAATAGAAGTGAACGCTCTAGAGTTAAAGCGATACCGATCCAAGATGGCGGCCACGTCCGACGTTCTCAGGCAGTCAATGCGGCGCCTCGACCAAGATGGCGGCCGCGCTGAACATCAGCCCCTCCCCCCGCGGGAGCTGCGCGCGCAAACTCCACTCAAATTCAAAAGTTATGGCAGAAAATCGGGACAACCAATCAGAAGAAGGGGAAAGAGAAAAGTAATGTGCGCCGTCACAGGACAGAGACGAACATTTTGATGTAAAAAAAAACACAAAAATTGCTGACAAAAATTTTGGCATATCAAGACAGGCTTGAACTCTCGACCTCTGGCAGCAAAGACCGCAATAATCTGGCTGAGCTAAGTCTCAGCTATTCCTTTTATTTGACCTACTGGCTTAGGACAGACCAACATAGCGATAAAATGTCTGGAACTTTTTTTTCCTAATTTTTTAAATATTTGTAAGTTATAAATATTAGTAAAACCCTACTATTTAAATTATTACTTTTTCTGTAACCATTCTGCCAAGGTTGTAACCGGGCTGAGCCGGGAATATTTCTGAAGTCACCACATTACAGGGAGCTGATTGGTCGGGGGGCGGGGCCGTCATCACCCTACTCGCCACTGATTGGTCGGGGGGCGGGGCCGCCATCACCCTACTCGCCACTGATTGGTCAGGGGGCGGGGCCG
This sequence comes from Cololabis saira, assembly GCF_033807715.1. Classification (NCBI taxonomy): domain Eukaryota; kingdom Metazoa; phylum Chordata; class Actinopteri; order Beloniformes; family Belonidae; genus Cololabis; species Cololabis saira. The sequence goes on from NC_084592.1 coordinate 48,515,847, forward strand.
GCAGACGTTTGAATCAGGAAGCGGGAGTCAGCGCGAGAGCGACTGGCGGCTCGTGGCAATTTTATTATAAAAAAAGGACAACCAATCAGAAGAAGGGGCGGGGCTAATTCAGGCCAATGAAGGTCAAGGACTCCATAAAGAATCTGATGACACCACCCACGACTCTCTATGTCAAACCATTCAAAAGTTATAGCAGAAAATCGGGACAACCAATCAGAAGAAGGGGCGGGGCTAATTAAGGCCAACGAAGCTTAAGGACTCATTACAGAGTCCCATGACACCACCCACGACTCTCTATGTGAAACCATTCAAAAGTTATGGCAGAGAAAAGTATTCTAGGGGGCGCTGTTGAGCCGTTAGGCCACGCCCATTAATGCAAACCATGAAATATCACATTTATCGCCAGGCCTGGCTTGCATGCAAATTTTGGTGACTTTTGGAGAACTATCAAATATGGACCAATCAGATGAAGGGTGGGTGCGCTTTTTCGCGTCTAGCGTCGCCACGGTAACACTTTTGAAAGAGGAAAGTAATGCGTGGTGTCGCACGATGGAGACGCACATTTTGGTGTATAACACACCTGGGTGCACGTTACGGTTCGGGCTGAATTAACTGCCGAAGGAATGGCATAAATTGCGCCAAAATTACACAATTAATTCAAAATGGCCGACATCCTGTTCGGTTTCGGCCATGGCTCCAAGAGACTTTTCTTTAAGTTGTGCCATGATACAGGTGTGTACCGATTTTCGTGCATGTACGTCAAACCGTATTGTGGGGCTTGAGGCACAAAGTTTTCCGGGGGGCGCTGTTGAGCCATTTTGCCACGCCCATTAATGCAAACCATGAAATATCAAATTTATCGCCAGGCATGGCTTGCATGCCAAATTTGGTGCCTTTTGGGAAACTATCAAATATGGACCAATCAGATGAAGGGGGGGTGCGCTTGTTGGCGTCTAGCGTCGCCACGGTAACACTTTCGAAAGAGAAAAGTAATGCGTGTAGTCGCAGGATAGAGACGCATATTTTGATGTATAACACATCTGGGTTCACGATACGGTTCGGGCTGAATTAACTCTCGAAGGAATGGCATATATTGCTCCAAAATTACGCAATTAATTCAGAATGTTCAAAATGGCCGACTTCCTGTTCGGTTTCGGCCATGGCGCCAAGAGACTTTTCTTTTAGTTGCAACATGATACAGGTGTGTACCGATTTTCGTTCATGTACGTCAAACCGTATTATGGGGCTTGAGGCACAAAGTTTTTTCTGTCGAACCAATCAGATGAAGGGTGGGCGCGCTTTTTGGCGTCTAGCGCCGCCACGGTAACGCTTTTGAAAGAGAAAAGTAATGCGTGTTGTCGCAGGATGGAGACGCACATTTTGATGTATAACACACTTGGGGGCACGTTACGGTTCGGGCTGAATTAACTTTCGAAGGAATGGCATAAATTTCGCCAAAATGACACGACTAATTCAAAATGGCCGACATCCTGTTCGCTTTCGGGCATGACCCCAAGAGACTTTTGTTTAAGTTGTCCCATGATACAGGTGTGTACCGATTTTCGTGCATGTACGTCAAACCGTATCGTGGGGCTTGAGGCACAAAGTTTTCAAGGGGGCGCTGTTGAGCCATTTTGCCACGCCCATTAATGCAAACCTTTAAATATCAAATTTTTCGCCAGGCCTGACTAGGGTGCAAAATTTGGTGACTTTTTGGGCATGTTAAGGGGGGCAAAAAGGCCTTCACTTTGTCAGGAAAATAATAATAATAATAATAATAATAATAATAATAAAAATTCCTGCAAATACAATAGGGCCTTCGCTCTGAAGGTGCTCGGGCCCTAATAACGCGAAGAATTCCTACAGATACAATAGGGCCTTCGCACTGAAGGTGCTCGGGCCCTAATAACGCGAAGAATTCCTACAGATACAATAGGGCCTTCGCACTGAAGGTGCTCGGGCCCTAATAATAAAAATTCCTGCAAATACAATAGGGCCTTCGCACTGCAAGTGCTCGGGCCCTAAAAATGTCATACATTCTGGATTTATTAGTAATCAACTGAAATATTGCAAGCCTTTTATTATTTTAATATTGCTGATCATGGTTTACAGCTTAAGAAAACTCAAATATCCTATCTCAAAAAATTAGAATATTCTGGGAATCTTAATCTTAAACTGTAAACCATAGTCAGCAATATTAAAATAATAAAAGGCTTGCAATATTTCAGTTGATTTGTAATGAATCCCGAATGTATGACATTTTTAGGGCCCGAGCACCTTCAGTGCGAAGGCCCTATTGTATCTGTAGGAATTTTTCTTTCTTTCTTTCTTTCTTTCTTCTGACGAAAGGAGGGCCTTTTTGCCCCCCTAAACGTGCCCAAAAAGTCACCAAATTTTGCATGCAAGTCAGGCCTGGCGAAAAATTTGATATTTAATGGTTTGCATTAATGGGCGTGGCAAAATGGCTCAACAGCGCCCCCTAGAAAACTTTGTGCCTCAAGCCCCACAATACGGTTTGACGTACATGCACGAAAATCGCTACACACCTGTGTCAGTACACAAAAAGTCTCTTGGCGACATGGCCGAAACCAAACAGGAAGTCAGCCATTTTGAATTAATCGTGTCACTTTGGCGTAATTTATGCCATTCCTTCGGCAGTTAATTCAGCCCGAACCGTAACGTGCCCCCAAGTGTGTTATACATCAAAACGTGCGTCTCCATCCTGCGACAACACGCATTACTTTTCTCTTTCAAAAGCGTTACCGTGGCGACGCTAGACGCCAAAAAGCGCGCCCACCCTTCATCTGGTTGGTTCAGACAGAAAAAACTTTGCGCCTCAAGCCCCATAATACGGTTTGACGTACATGAACGAAAATCGGTACACACCTGTATCATGTTGCAACTTAAAGAAAAGTCTCTTGGCGCCATGGCCGAAACCGAACAGGAAGTCGGCCATTTTGAACATTCTGAATTAATCGCGTAATTTTGGAGCAATATGAGCCATTCCTTCAAGAATTAATACGGCCCGAACCGTAACGTGCACCCAGGTGTGTTATACATAAAAATGTGCGTCTCCATCCTGCGACTACGCGCATTACTTTTCTCTTTCAAAAGTGTTACCGTGGCGACACTAGATGCCAAAAAGCGCGCCCCCCTTCATCTGATTGGTCCATATTTGATAGTTCCCCAAAAGTCACCAAATTTTGCATGCAAGGCAGGCCTGGCGATAAATTTGATATTTCATGGTTTGTATTAATGGGCGTGGCAAAATGGCTCAACAGCGCCCCCCGGAAAACTTTGTGCCTCAAGCCCCACAATACGGTTTGACGTACATGCACGAAAATCGGTACACACCTGTATCATGTCGCAACTTAAAGAAAAGTCTCTTGGCGCCATGGCCAAAACCGAACAGGAAGTCGGCCATTTTGAATTAATTGTGTAATTTTGGTGCAATTTATGCCATTCTTTCGGCAATTAATACGGCCCGAACCGTAACGTGCAACCAGGTGTGTTATACATCAAAATGTGCGTCTTCATCTTGCAAATACGCGCATTACTTTTCTCTTTCAAAAGTGTTACTGTGGCGACGCTAGACGCCAAAAAGCGTGCCCCCCTTCATCTGATTGGTCCATATTTGATAGTTCTCCAAAAGTCACCAAATTTTGCATGCAAGCCAGGCCTGGCGATAAATTTGATATTTCATGGTTTGCATTAATGGGCGTGGCCTAACGGCTCAACAGCGCCCCCTAGAATACTTTTCTCTGCCATAACTTTTGAAAGGTTTGACATAAAAAGTCGTGGGTGGTGTCATGGGACTCGGTATTGAGTCCTTGACCATAATTGGTGAAAATTAGCCCCGCCCCTTCTTCGGATTGGTTGTCCCGATTTTCTGCTATAACTTTTGAATGGTTTGACATAGAGAGTCGTGGGTGGTATCATCAGATTCTGTATGGAGTCCTTGACCTTCATTGGCCTGAATTAGCCCCGCCCCTTCTTCTGATTGGCTGTCCCTTTTTTCTGCTATAACTTTTGAATGGTTTGACATAGGAAGTCGTGGGTGGTGTCATTTCTGATATGCTTATGGGGGCGGTGGCCGTGAGTGCGAGGGCCCGTTCATCGCTGCTTGCAGCTTTAATTAGGGCCCGAGCACTTGCAGTGCGAAGGCCCTATTGTATTTGCAGGAATTTTTATTATTATTATTATTAGGGCCCGAGCACTTGCAGTGCGAAGGCCCTATTGTATTTGCAGGAATTTTTATTATTATTATTATTATTAGGGCCCGAGCACTTGCAGTGCGAAGGCCCTATTGTAATTGCAGGAATTATTCTTCTTCTTCTTATTGTTCTGACAAAAGGAAGGCCTTTTTGCCCCCCTAAACGTGCCCAAAAAGTCACCAAATTTTGCATGCAAGTCAGGCCTGGCGAAAAATTTTATATTTAAGGGTTTGCATTAATGAGCGTGGCAAAATGGCTCAACAGCGCCCCCTTGAAAACTTTGTGCCTCAAGCCCCACAATGCGGTTTGTCGTACATGCACGAAAATCGGTACACACCTGTATCATGTCGCAACTTAAAGAAAAGTCTCTTGGCGTCATGCCCGAAACCGAACAGGAAGTCGGCCATTTTGAATTAATCGTGTCATTTTGACGAAATTTATGCCATTCCTTCGGCAGTTAATACGGCCCGAACCGTAACGTTCCCCCAGGTGTGTTATACATCATAATGTGCGTCTCCATCCTCCGACACCACGCATTACTTTTCTCTTTCAAAAGCGTTACCGTGGCGACGCTAGACGCCAAAAAGCGCGCCCACCCTTCATCTGATTGGTTCAAACAGAAAAATCTTTGAGCCTCAAGCCCCATAATACGGTTTGATGTACATGAACGAAAATCGGTACACACCTGTATCATGTCGCAACTTAAAGAAAAGTCTCTTGGCGCCATGGCCGAATCCGAACAGGAAGTCGGCCATTTTGAACATTCTGAATTAATCGCGTAATTTTGGAGCAATTTATGCCATTCCTTCGAGAATTAATACGGCCCGAACCGTAACGTGTACCCAGATGTGTTATACATCAAAATGTGCGTCTCCATCCTGCGACTACGCGCATTACTTTTCTCTTTCAAAAGTGTTACCGTGGCGACGCTAGACGCCAACAAGCGCACCCCCCCTTCATCTGATTGGTCCATATTTGATAGTTCCCCAAAAGGCACCAAATTTGGCATGCAAGCCAGGCCTGGCGATAAATTTGATATTTTATGGTTTACATTAATGGGCGTGGCAAAATGGCTCAACAGCGCCCCCCGGAAAACTTTGTGCCTCAAGCCCCACAATACGGTTTGACGTACATGCACGAAAATCGCTACACACCTCTATCATGGCACAACTTAAAGAAAAGTCTCTTGGAGCCATGGCCGAATCCGAACAGGAAGTCGGCCATTTTGAACATTCTGAATTAATCGCGTAATTTTGGAGCAATTTATGCCATTCCTTCGGCAATTAATACGGCCCGAACGGTAATGTGCACCCAGGTGTGTTATACATCAAAATGTGCGTCTCCATCCTGCGACTACGCGCATTACTTTTCTCTTTCAAAAGTGTTACCGTGGCGACGCTAGACGCCAAAAGGCGCGCCCCCCCTTCATGTGATTGGTCCATATTTGATAGTCACCAAATTTTGCTCGCAAGCCAGGCTTGGTGATAAATTTGATATTTCATGGTTTGCATTAATGGGCGTGGCCTAACGGCTCAACAGCGCCCCCTAGAATACTATTCTCTGCCATAACTTTTGAATGGTTTGACATAGAGAGTTGTGAGTGGTGTCATGGGACTCGATATTGAGTCCTTGACCATAATTGGTGAAAATTAGCTCCGCCCCTTCTTTTGATTGGTTGTCCATATTTCCTGCTATAAATTTTGAATGTTTTGACATAGAAAGTCGTGGGTGATGTCATCTGAATCAGTATTGAGTCCTTGAGCTTCATTGGCCTGAATTAGCCCCGCCCCTTCTTCTGATTGGTTGTCCCTTTTTTCTGCTATAACTTTTGAATGGTTTGACATAGAGAGTCGTGGGTGGTGTCATTTCTGATATGCTTATGGGGGGCGGTGGCCGTGAGTGCGAGGGCCCGTTCATCGCTGCTTGCAGCTTTAATTATTATTATTATTTTCCTGACAAAAGGAGGGCCTTTTTGCCCCCCTAAACATGCCCAAAAACTCACCAAATTTTGCACCCAAGTCAGGCCTGGCGAAAAATTTGATATTTAATGGTTTGCATTAATGGGCGTGGCAAAATGGCTCAACAGCGCCCCCTTGAAAACTTTGTGCCTCAAGCCCCACGATACGGTTTGACTTACATGCACGAAAATCGGTACACACCTGTATCATGGGACAACTTAAACAAAAGTCTCTTGGGGTCATGCCCGAAACCGAACAGGATGTCGGCCATTTTGAATTAGTCGTGTCATTTTGGCGAAATTTATGCCATTCCTTCCAAAGTTAATTCAGCCCGAACCGTAACGTGCCCCCAAGTGTGTTATACATCAAAACGTGCGTCTCCATCCTGCGACAACACGCATTACTTTTCTCTTTCAAAAGCGTTACCGTGGCGACGCTAGACGCCAAAAAGCGTGCCCACCCTTCATCTGATTGGTTCAGACAGAAAAAACTTTGCGCCTCAAGCCCCATAATACGCTTTGACGTACATGAACGAAAATCGGTACACACCTGTATCATGTCGCAACTTAAAGAAAAGTCTCTTGGCGCCATGGCCGCAACCGAACAGGAAGTCGGCCATTTTGAACATTCTGAATTAATCGCGTAATTTTGGAGCAATATGAGCCATTCCTTCGAGAGTTAATTCAGCCCGAACCGTATCGTGAACCCAGGTGTGTTATACATCAAAATATGTGTCTCCATCCTGCGACTACACGCATTACTTTTCTCTTTCGAAAGTGTTACCGTGGCGACGCTAGACGCCAACAAGCGCACCCCCCCTTCATCTGATTGGTCCATATTTGATAGTTCCCCAAAAGGCACCAAATTGGGCATGCAAGTCAGGCCTGGCGATAAATTTGATATTTCATGGTTTGCATTAATGGGCGTGGCAAAATGGCTCAACAGCGCCCCCCTGAAAACTTTGTGCCTCAAGCCCCACAATACGGTTTGACGTACATGCACGAAAATCGCTACACATCTGTATCATGGCACAACTTAAAGAAAAGTCTCTTGTAGCCATGGCCGAAACCGAACAGGAAGTCGGCCATTTTGAAATCTGATTGGTCCATATTTGATAGTTCTCCAGAAGTCACCAAATTTTGCATGCAAGACAGACTTGGGGATAAATTTGATATTTCATGGTTTGCATTAATGGGCGTGGCCTAACGGCTCAACAGCGCCCCCTAGAATACTTTTATCTGCTGTAACTTTTGAATGGTTTGACATAGGAAGTTGTGGGTGGTGTCATGGGACTCTGTAATGAGTCCTCAAGCTTCGTTGGCCTTAATTAGCCCCGCCCCTTCTTCTGATTGGTTGTCCCGATTTTCTGCTATAACTTTGGAATGGTTTGACATAGAGAGTCGTGGGTGATGTCATCAGATTCTTTATGGAGCCCTTGACCTTCATTGACCTGAATTAGCCCCGCCCCTTCTTCTGATTGGTTGTCCCTTTTTTATGCTATAACTTTTGAATGGTTTGACATAGGAAGTCGTGGGTGGTGGCATGGGACTCTGTAATGAGTCCTTAAGCTTCGTTAGCCTTAATTAGCCCCGACCCTTCTTCTGATTGGTTGTCCCGATTTTCTGCTATAACTTTTGAATGGTTTGACATAGAGAGTCGTGGGTGGTGTCATCAGATTCTTTATGGAGCCCTTGACCTTCATTGGCTTAAATTAGCCCCGCCCCTTCTTCTGATTGGTTGTCCCTTTTTTCTGCTATAACTTTTGATTGGTTTGACATAAGAAGTCGTGGGTGGTGTCGTTTCTGATACTTATGGGGGGCGGTGGCCGTGAGTGCGAGGGCCCGTTCATTGCTGCTTGCAGCTTTAATTATTATTATTATTTTTCTTCTGACAAAGTGATGGCCTTTTTGCCCCCCTTAACATGCCCAAAAAGTCACCAAATTTTGCACCCAAGTCAGGCCTGGCGAAAAATTTGATATTTAATGGTTTGCATTAATGGGCGTGGCAAAATGGCTCAACAGCGCCCCCTTGAAAACTTTGTGCCTCAAGCCCCACGATACGGTTTGACGTACATGCATGAAAATCGGTACACACCTGTATCATGGGACAACTTAAAGAAAAGTCTCTTGCCGTCATGCCCGAAACCGAACAGGAAGTCGGCCATTTTGAATTGATCGTGTCACTTTGGCGCAATTTATGCCATTCCTTCGGCAGTTAATTCAGCCCGAACCGTAACGTGCACCCAGGTGTGTTATACATCAAAATGTGCGTCTCCACCCTGCGACTACACGCATTACTTTTCTCTTTCGAAAGTGTTACCGTGGCGACGCTAGACGCCAACAAGCGCACCCCCCCTTCATCTGATTGGTCCATATTTGATAGTTCCCCAAAAGGCACCAAATTTGGCATGCAAGCCAGGCCTGGTGATAAATTTGATATTTCATGGTTTGCATTAATGGGCGTGGCAAAATGGCTCAACAGCGCCCCCCGGAAAACTTTGTGCCTCAAGCCCCACAATACGGTTTGACGTACATGCACGAAAATCGCTACACACCTGTATCATGGCACAACTTAAAGAAAAGTCTCTTGGAGCCATGGCCAAAACCGAACAGGATGTCGGCCATTTTGAATAAATTGTGTCATTTTGGCGAAATTTATGCCATTCCTTCGAGAGTTAATTCAGCCCGAACCGTATCGTGCACCCAGGTGTGTTATACATCAAAATGTTCGTCTACATCCTGCGACACCACGCATTACTTTTCTCTTTCAAAAGTGTTACCGTGGCGACGCTAGACGCCAAAAGGCGCGCCCCCCCTTCATGTGATTGGTCCATATTTGATAGTTCTCCAAAAGTCACCAAATTTTGCATGCAAGCCAGGCCTGGTGATAAATTTTATATTTCATGGTTTGCATTAATGGGCGTGGCCTAACGGCTCAACAGCGCCACCTTGAATACTTTTCTCTGCCATAACTTTTGAATGGTTTGACATAGGAAGTCGTAGGTGGTGTCAAGGGACTCTGCAATGAGTCCTTGAGCTTCTTTGGCCTGAATTAGCCCCGCCCCTTCTTCTGATTGGTTGTCCCTTTTTTATAATAAAATCGCCACGAGCCGCCAGTCGCTCTCGCGCTGACTCCCGCTTCCTGATTCAAACGTCTGCCGGCCCCGCCCCCCGACCAATCGGTGGCGAGTAGGGTGATGACGGCCCCGCCCCCCGACCAATCGGTGGCGAGTAGGGTGATGACGGCCCCGCCCCCCGACCAATCAGTGGCGAGTAGGGTGATGACGGCCCCGCCCCCCGACCAATCAGCTCCCTGTAATGTGGTGACGTCAGAAATATTCCCAGCTCAGCCCGGTTACAACCTTGGCAGAATGGTTACAGAAAAAGTAATAATTAAAATAGTAGGGTTTTACTAATATTTATAACTTACAAATATTTAAAAAAATTAGAAAAAACAGCTCCAGACTTACATTACTAAATATCGATATGTTGGTCTCTCCTAAGTCAGTAGGTCAACTAGAAATGAGAAGCTGAGTCTTAGCTCAGCCAGAGTGTTCCCGTCTTTGGAGTCAGAGATCAGAGTTCGATTCCCGCAGTATCCAGACTTTTTTGTCAGCAATTTTTTTTTTTTCTACATCAATATGTGCGTCTCCATCCTGCGACTACACGCATTACTTTTCTCTTTCAAAAGTGTTACCGTGGCGACGCTAGACGCCAACAAGCGCACCCCCCCTTCATCTGATTGGTCCATATTTGATAGTTCCCCAAAAGGCACCAAATTTGGCACGCAAGCCAGGCCTGGCGATAAATTTGATATTTTATGGTTTGCATTAATGGGCGTGGCAAAATGGCTCAACAGCGCCCCCCGGAAAACTTTGTGCCTCAAGCCCCACAATACGGTTTGACGTACATGCACGAAAATCGCTACACACCTGTATCATGGCACAACTTAAAGAAAAGTCTCTTGGAGCCATGGCCGAAACCGAACAGGAAGTCGGCCATTTTGAAATCTGATTGGTCCATATTTGATAGTTCTCCAAAAGTCACCAAATTTTGCATGCAAGACAGACTTGGCGATAAATTTGATATTTCATGGCTTGCATTAATGGGCGTGGCCTAACGGCTCAACAGCGCCCCCTAGAATACTTTTCTCTGCCATAACTTTTGAATGGTTTGACATAGAAAGTCGTGGGTGGTGTCATTTCTGATATGCTTATGGGGGGCGGTGGACGTGAGTGCGAGGGCCCGTTCATCGCTGCTTGCAGCTTTAATTGTTTTTTTAATTGCATTACAGAAAATAAAGAACTTTATCACAATATTCTAATTTTCTGAGACAGTCCTGTAAATAATATATTTTTCAAGTACAGTCAACTTGATTGTGTATTGTACTTTATTTATCAAAATTAAATTGACTTTACTTGCAAATTAATTTTGTACGTACTGAAAAATTAAGTAGTTCATACAAAGACTAGTCTTTCTTTTCTTCATCTACATAAAAATTTCATGTGAAAAAGTTGCCTTAATTTTTTTAAGTAGATTGTTGTGATCGAACTGATCACCCCGGGTTTGTTGATTGAGCTGGAAAAGTTAAAGAAAGACACAAGACTGGGATATAATTAAAAAGGTCCTCTGCAGAGGGAGACCCAGCAGAACAACAGACTCCGCAGCCGTCCTGCTAGATCTGCCTGCTCTGTGTCTGAGCCAAAGTTTTATTGCTTCTAGAAAGGGGGGGATGGCCCCAATTTTATTTCTGGGTGCCCCCCCCCCCTTATCTAGTGCCTGGTACAGCATTCCTCCTTACACCCACATCAGTTTCAAGACACAGACACATTTAGTTAATCAGCACATGCAGTTTACATATTCAGTGTGGTTTTGAATTATTTTATCCAACAGTCCCCCTTTTGATCTCTCCTCAGAGATCACTCTGTATTTCTTCTTTCTTCTTTCTTCAGGTGTCAGGGGTAGACTACCCTGACACCCGTTGGACCCGCCCAGGGGATTATTCTGCCCCTTTGTTGAGGGCTCAGGTCTGATGTCCGCTGCTGCGCCAAATCCAGCCGGATCTGGGGTTCTGATCTTCGTGGGGGTCCGGTGTGGCCCAGTGCGACCAGTGACACCACGTGTCACCTTTCCTGTGGAGTCGGACGACGTGGGAGGTCCGTTCTGGGTCCACCTTGGTTCCGAGCACTTTCTCTTGATGACTCTCAGGAGAATCCACTCTGTCTGTGGTCACTTTGGTCTGTGCACAGATTTTTACCAATTTAGTCTTCATAATTGCATGTCCCATCCGGCGTTTTCCAAACGCCTTCACGATCTCACCTACTACACAATACTCAACTCCAGATGATTCAATACATTATTTTATAATCTTATACAGATAGGTGTGGAGCAATAATTGTTTCTTTACGAACATTACTGATTTCTTTCCCCTTGGGCACTGTATGTACACCCACTTAAACAATCCAGACCTGCAAATTGCTCTGTTAAATCCTTTAAAGATCAGGGGGTACTTAGGATTGTCCGCTTGATTAACATTTCTTTTGTGGAAAAAATAGCGTTTCTAGGCAACAACAAGTAAAAATCATTAGCTCACACGAAACTACGGCATATTTGCCCTAAAATACTGGTCGATGATCAAATTAATTATTACAATAAATGAAAAACATATTCCTTCTTGTTAAGCTTCTTCGTAGTTCACTGTTGAATGTTACATAAAGACATATCTTCGCAGGGCTAAACACTGGCATGTTTTCTGGGAATGCCCAGTGAAACAACCCTTCTTGTATCACATAACAACATCCATGAAATTCAAAATCTCCTTAACAATGAGCTCTTTAAGGTGGATATTTGGATCAAAATGAGCAAAATCTCTCTTAATATTAAGAAAACAAATTATATATCATTTAATTTCAATAAAGAACGAATGAATATGGAAAATCTGGCCTTTCAGATCAAAATAAATGATGAAGAAATAAAGAAAGTAAACTCTACAAAGTTCCTTGGGGTCCTCATTGATGACTGTCTAAACTCTAATTGTCATATAGATCACTTGTGCAAAACTAAATATCTAAATATCTAAAAATCTAAACATGTCGGTCTGCTTTTCAAACCGAGACACGTGCTCCCACGCTCTGACCTTCTCATTCTTTATAAACCTTTGTTTGGACCACATCTAAATTTCTGTAATATTTTTTTTCAGTTTTTCAGTTTTCAGAAATTATGGTTTTTGGTGACTTTGAGCCTCGTTTTCGTGTAAACGAACGACCAAAACGCATGAAAACACCACCGTTGTTGCTACGTGGAAACGGAGCCTGATTGTCTGACCTGCTGGAGATCGAAACAGAGTTGGTTATGATTGTTGTCGAATGTAGTTGTTTTTTTCTTTTTTTCTGTATTAGATCAGTTGTGAAGTTCTAGACTACAAATGAAATGAAATTGTGGACGGCTTTTCAGACTTTTTGACGACCTCAGCTGAACTCTTAACTGTGCAGTGTTTTTGTTTCGTGTTTTGTTCTCATTTCTCTGTCTTCATTCTGTGGAATCATGTCCCTGCTTTTTTCATTTGATATTCTCTTTATCTAGTGGAAATTTATTTGGTTTGTTTTTATTATGTTGTGTTTAGTACTGTATTATTTTAAAATGTTGGCGGACCCCAGGAGGAATAGCTGCAGTCATGCTGTAGCTAATGGGGATCCTAATTAAACAATTAAACAATTAAACAATGAAACAATTAAACTACGGGCCAGGCCGAACCATTGTTCCTCCGTTTGGGTGGTTTTTCCATGAGAAGTGTTTTGCTGGTATGAAGATTTGCTGTAGGAAAATGATTTATCTGTACTGAGAAGGAAACTTTGTCACGGTAAAAACATGTGTTGTTACTGACTTCCATGAACATGTTCTGACTTTCTTTTTTTTCTTATTTTTGCTACTTTTTTTTATAACTTGTTTTTATCGTAGCACTTTGAGATTTGTTTCAAATATGAAGTGCGTTATAAATCAAATTTCTTATTATTAGGGCCCGAGCACTTACAGTGCGAAAGCCCTATTGTATCTGTAGGAATTATTTCTTTCTTTCTTCTTTATTTTTCTGACAAAAGGAAGGCCTTTTTTCCCCCTAAACGTGCCCCAAAGTCATCAAATTTTACACCAAGCCAGGCCTGGCGAAAAATGTGATATTTCATGGTTTGCATTAATGGGCGTGGCCTAACGGCTCAACAGCGCCCCCTAGAAAACTTTGTGCCTCAAGCCCCACAATACGGTTTGACTTACATGCACGAAAATCGCTACACACCTGTATCATGTCACAACTTAAAGAAAAGTCTCTTGGTGCCATGGCCGAAACCCTACAGGAAGTCGGCCATTTGGAATTAATCGTGTCATTTTGGCGCAATTTATGCCATTCCTTCGGCAGTTAATAGGGCCCGAACCGTAATGTGCACCCAGGTGTGTTATACATCAAAATGTGTGTCTCCATCCTGCGACACCACGCATTACTTTTCTCAGTCAAAAGCATTACCGTGGCGACGATAGACACCAAAAAGCGCACCCACCCTTCATCTCATTGGTCCATATTTGATAGTTCCTACTTTCTGTCATAACTTTTGAATGGTTTGATATAAAGAGTCGTGGGGGGTGTCATCGGACTCAGTTTTGACTCCTTGAACATAATTATTGCAAATTAGCCCCGCCCCTTCTTCTGATTGGTCGATATCTGATAGTTCCTATTTTCTGCCATAACGTCTGAATGGTTTGATATAGAGCAGGGGTCAGTAACCCGCGGCTCCAGAGCCGCATGCGGCTATTTAGCGCCACCCTAGTGGCTCCCTGGAGCTTTTTCAAAAATGTTTGACCTTTTTTTTCCTTTTTTACTTATTTTTTTCCTTTTTTCTCTTTTTTTTCTTCTTTTTTTCTTCTTTTTTTCTTTTTCTTCTCTTTTTTCTTCCTTTTTCCTTTTCTTTTTAATCTCAAAATTTTGACTTTTTTCTCGACATTTCGACTTTTTTCTCAAAATTCTGACTTTTTTTTCGACATTTCGACTTTTGTCTTAACATTTCAACTTTTTTCTCGACATTTAGACTTTTTTCTCAAGATTGTACTTCAACATTGATCTCGACATTTCGACTTTTTCTCAACATTTCAACTTTTTTCTCAAAGTGCATAATGAAAAAAAAATTCTCCTTTTTTTTCCTTTTTTTCTCTTTTTTTTCCTTATTTTTTTTCTTTTTCCTTTTTTTCTCTTTTTTTCTTCTTTTTTTCTTCTTTCTTTTTCCTTTCCTTTTTAATCTCGACTTTTTTCTCGACATTTTGACTTTTTTCTCGAAGTGCATAATGAAAAACAAAATCTTCCCCCAATTATAACTAATATAGAAACATGCAGCATGTGTTGCCTTCATTCTAAGGCTTATACAAAACTCTTCATTTTTTGCGGCTCCAGACCCATTTGTTTTTGGTCCAATATGGCTCTTTCAACATTTTGGGTTGCCGACCCCTGATATAGAGAGTCGTGGGTGGTTTCATCCGCTAAATGTCCAGACCTGAAGAATCTACATCAAGTCATACAAGCTTCCACTGCAGCCTGAACGTGCACAAGGGTGGAGGACCGTTCATCGCTGCTTGCAGCTTTAATTATTATTATTATTACTTCCAAAGCCTCATGATTATTGCATCTGTCAGAGTGAAGTGATGACGGTGGAATTAGCTGAAGCTTTTCAGTCCAACGTCCCGTTGACTGTTGCTGTGACCGGTGGCCACGATACGGGGGGGGGGGTTTGTGTTCAGCTCTGAATTACAGCATTAATCCACGTTAATGACCCAGTTTAACGGCCCCCTGGTCTGATCAGGCGTCTGTGATAACTGCCTCCCTGGGGAACTGGGCCACTTTGAAGCTAAATGATTAACTATCATGGAACAGCCGCGTCACTCCTTTAACGCCTCGGAGCAACAGGTTTAGAGTTTATAGTTTTTTAGTTTTATTTGGATCCCCATCAGCTACAGCTAAACTGTAGCTGTTCTTCCTGGGGTCGGACACGTAACACACAGAACATTACAACAAAAAATTAAAAGCAAACTTAAAGGTAGCATTTTAAAAAAAAGCAAGGAAAAACAGTAAATAAATAAATAAATAATTAGATAGATAGATAGATAGATAGATAGATAGATAGATAGATAGATAGATAGATAGATAGATAGATAGATAGATAGATAGATAGATAGATAGATAGATAGATAGATAGATAGATAGATAGATAGATAGATAGATAGACAAACACTACAACTGTCCTGCCCTTACACACTCCCAAGATACCAAAACATTTGCGCATGCGCATTCAGAAAAGTATCACATAACAAACTCCCCTTTTCTCTTTAAAGAAAAATAAACATGCAAAGAGAATATTACCTTTTTTTAAATGGCTTTAACATATAACCAGGTTTAAAGTTTCAACTCTGATAACTAGAGTAGAGAAAAAGTATTAGCTTTTTTTCCATTTAGCTTTTAAGCTGCCATACACCTTCAATTCAATTCAATTTTATTTGTATAGCATCTAATACAACAGATGTCTCTAGACGCTTTCCAGAGACCCAGAACATGAACATAAACATAAACATAAACCCCGGAGTAATTATTACATAAACAATGGCAGGTAAAAACTCCCCTCGTGGGAGAAAAACCTTAAGCCAAACAGTGGCAAGAAAAACTCCCCTTTAGGAGGAAGAAACATTGAGCAGGACCTGGATCATAAGGGGGGAACCTCCTGCTGAAGGCCAGAGTGGTGGGTCAGGGACGTCAGCAGCACAGCAGGCAGGTGGAAGCAGCAGCGGGATGATGGGGGGGGGGGCGGGAACACAGGCCAGCATGCAGCTCCTGAAGCTCTGGCCTGCAAACATGCACAAAAGAGAAAAAAGGTGGGCCGGCACAAGAAACTACAGGAACGATGGATAAAGATGATAGCTATGAGATAATTATAATAAATAAAAATGGAAATGGAGAAGAGAGGCAGGGAAAAGGAGAGGAGAAGAAGGGTGAGAGGCACCGCCCAGTGGATCATGTTGGTGCCCCCCTGCAGCATAAGCCTATAGCAGCATATCTACCACCAAGCTATATTTGAGACTAACTATTATAGTCTTGTTCTATAGCTGCAACTATGACTACTGACTCTAACACACCAGAGTTTACTCTACCTAGAGATTTTCACCTTCGCTGAGAGCCCTCAGTAGAACGAGTGCAGACGTTCCTTCTTGGTCAAGCATTCGGCGAGTTGCTCCTTAGTTGCTGACCACATGATCTGCTGAATAGTCCAAGAGCTGATAAGTTCCTTGATGCCACTGACCTCCAGTCTGAGTCTTTTCTCTGTGACTGATTTGGTGGATTTGAGAGTTTCTGTTACACACACAATAGGCAAAGTGTTGCATGTACAGTCACCTGTGCTGAGTTCTGAATAGAGTGTAGCTAAGAAGACTGCAATGTCAATGCCATCTCCTAGTGCCAAAGTCTCTCCAGCTAAAGTGCCTCTAACAACTCTTCTGATCCTCTTTTATTGCCAGCATATAGGTGAGAATCTTCCAGCCTCTCCCATGAGCATGATTAGATTTCCTACTTGAGTGTCTCCCTCTGGAAGATTTCCCATGGATGAATCGCTGAACACCACCAGCTTTAAGGAGCTGTCTCTTCCCAAGCACTGAAACCTTAAAGTCACCTCCTCTGACTTCAGTTTTCTGGTCAGTTGGTTTGTACAATGCAAAGTCTGCACAGTGGCGTGCTTTGTACTGGACGCTAGGATAGTTATGTCACACAGTATGTCGGGTCTGCTTTGCCTCGCTACCCACAGTATCTGGACAATCTTTGACTTCAGCATATCACGTTCAGTGTCTGTTAGGGGGGCTCTAGCTGTGTGGCTCTGGTGGGATCCACAGGAATGGGCTGGAGATGTTTTATGTACATCCATTGTTGCACCTGTATTTTATCCTCCACAGAGAGAACCTCCATTCCGATGGCTTCTTCTTCCGGCTCTCGGTGAAGGCGGACGCTTTTTCTGCTCCTCTCCCTCCCTATCTACCCTGCTGCTGCTTTTTGTCTTGTCTTTAGGGCCTCTCTTTTTCACATCCTCCGAAACTCTACAATCATGGAATTGATTAACTGGTCTCTCAGCACAATTGACCAAATTTTTGCGACGAGAAGTCAGGGGATAAGGGAGCCCTCCTGCCCCGACGGGACATTTTTTGCCGGATACGTGATGGACTCCTGGAAACATTGGAGGATCATGTGTCTGTCTATTCTGCCGGTCGAGGATGTTGAAGATGCCTTCATAATTGGATTAATGATAGCAGGATTTCTGCTTTTTGGAGCTGGCGGTTTCACACACATACACAGTGTGAAGATGCCTTTTTTTCCTCCTCCATCCCAGTGTCATCCTTCCTCCAAGAAATGGCGTCCGTACAAATGTTGCCAGCGGTGTGAACCAGAGTCAAGTTCTCTCGTCTGATTATGTCTGACTTGGCAATAAAGCTTCTTCTGATTCTGATGTAGTTGAAGCTGTTGTGTTCTCCACGTCCAATTTGAAAAGCAGCTTTCTGGGAAGGGATGACGGTCATGGAGAACATTTCTGACCCCCCCAGATAAAATCATCCACATGACAAGCAAGGACTCCCATCACATTGCAAGAGTCATCCAACCAGAATGTAACCTAGAATACTGCAGGGTCCACTGTTGACACAGCGCCTCCTGACTGCTGCATAATGTCCTTGACCCTATTATACCAATAAAGAGAAGCATCTGCCCGGCTGAGGATTTCTCCAGTGTGTGCTTGGCCACTTCCACTGTCTGTGTATGTAACTACTTGTCCAGTTTTCAGCTTAAGTCCTTCCCCAGCAGTATTTGAGTGTGCTGATGTGTGAGGGGGCTCATTGTTATTCTCAGCACCTTCATCATTTCAGGGTGTCTCTTCCTCACTTTCATATACAGTGTCATTTTCATAGAGTCTTGTTTCTGCTAATGTGGCATTGACAGTTCTCATCAGCTGATTATCTCTTTCTCTCAACACACAGCCATCAACCTTTCCAAGTCTGGATTGATGTACACGGACGTAAGTGCCCCCATGGCGAACAAATATCACCACACCATCCAGGCCGATGACCACGCCAGGACGTTTCCACTCTGTTGAATCCACACGTTTGTAGTAAACCTTATCCCCCGTTTCATATCGCTCATCACTGACTACGTTTACGTGCAGTCAAAATTCGGGTTATTGCTAATATTCCGGTTACTCAAACATTGGGAATATTCCGTTTACATGGTAATTAATCATTTGGGATATCTGGATCAAACCAGCGACGCACGGAGAACGTGATGACGCAATTCCCCTCATTTCTGCTTCTTCTTCCTGTATCCAAATTCAAAACAAATGCTGCTTCATGCAACTTTTCTCTCGCCTTCTTGTAAATCTTCTATCCGGGTACTTTCTACCGTCTACAAATGCAGAAATGTTCATATCCTTCATTACATTTATGAAGTGATTAGTCTCCTCCTGGTCTTGGTTTCTCCGTGTTTAGAAGAACTTCCTTGACTCAAAAGACCAGGATTCCTTGTGAACAGAGCATGTGCAGAAAACAGATTCCTGTTCCGTTTGATGGGGATATTCCGTTTGGCGTTTACATGACCCAATATTCGGGTTTTAAAAGGAGTAACCCAGGGCTCATATTGGGGTTTTTAAAAACCCGAATATGAGCAAATTCCGGTTAGCCTCCTCGTGTCTGCTTTTCCTCCTCGTGTCTGCTTTTCCTCCTCGTGTCTGCTTTTCCTCCTCGTGTCTGCTTTTCCTCCTCGTGTCTGCTTTTCCTCCTCGTGTCTTCCCTGCCATCGATCCGTCCTCTGTAATGTAAACTCTCATGGCTCCCCGGAGGATTTCATCTGACAACTTTGTCAGAGATCATTACACCACTTGTTTTTGATCGCTGAGTTGCGGCCGGCAGAGACCGGCAGCTCCCTCGTGAGTTTCTAGCAGCCTGCTCTCGACTGACGGGGGAAAAGGCTTGATTGAAGATGCAGAGAGATGAGTTTCTACGCGCGCTGCACTTTCCCTGCGTAGATGTGAAAGCTCACGTGGGGGAAAGTGAAAGCTGTGACCGAGTCTTCTTTCCAGAGTTCCTCTGTGGAAGGTTAATACGGCAAAATAAATGAAAAAAAAACAACAAAACAACGGTACTTCAAGATGCAGGTATTTGTATTCTTTTTGCAGCAGCATTCGGTGTATTTGTAGTTTCTGTGAAGGTTCAGATATGAGCACTAAAACAGGTTTGTAGACGCTGGCGTTGCTGGTGTTGCTTTAACACGCTCTTCTGGATCCAGCGATGGTTCTCGGAGTTCCTGGATCCACTGAGAGGATGGAGATTACATTACATTACATTATATTTAAAATAATAATAAAAGCCAGTTTGATGAAGGAAATATCATGATAATTGTTAAGTTAGATGTGTATGCAGTAGCTCTGCATCTATATATGCAGTAGTTCTGTATATATAAATATATACATAAATAGATATGTATGCAGTAGCTCTGCACATATATATATATATATATATATATATATATATATATATATATATATATATATATATATATATATACAGAGGTGGAAAAGGTACAAAAATATTGTACTTAAGTAAAAGTACAGATTTTCTGCTTGAAAATTACTTAAGTAAAAGTAAAAAGTACCTCAAATTAAATTTAATAAAGTACCAAAAATACATGGTGTAAAATGTACTTAAGTACAAATGTAAAAGTAAAAAGTACAAAGTACAAAATTCAAAGTACAAAATTCTTTTCAAAAGGATTGCAAAGAAATGAAGTCCCAACATTGTCATGGTGTCGAAAGTGGCTTTATTCCAAGAATTTGCTTACAACTCTAAATAATGGTGATATTATTCTGACCCCTTTAGCGTTTGTTTCCATTACCCCATTTTAATTTCTCCCTTTGCTCATCACTGCTGCTGTACCCCATTGGCCCCGCTGACAGGTCCACCCCCAGCCTGTAGTATGCAGTGACAACATTAAGCAACCCCAGCTGAAGGAGGATGAAGGAGACTCTTGAACTCATTGACCTTTTAAATGCCAAAACCACCTTAGAAGGGGTGGAATGAAAGAATGGTGCCCATGGACACGCGTCGGCTGCCGCTTGGTCCTCGTTGGTCCTCAACGCGACGGCAGTTCCTTCGGCCTTCCGGCCCGCCTCTGCGTCTCCTTCTCGGTATGGAGGCCGAGTCGCCCCGTCCGCCCCAGGTGTCTACCTGTAAAATTCAGAATCCAATTTAAAATTGGATTACTTGCATATAAAGCCCAAAACGGCTTAGCTCTGCAGTATTTACAAGACCTGATAGTGCCTTATGTTCCTGGCAGAGCTCTCCGCTCCCAGGGTGCAGGTTTACTCGTAGTTCCTAGAGTTCTAAATGTAGATTTGGAGGGCGGGCGTTCTGCTATCAGGCACCATTACTATGGAACTAACTTCCAATCTGGGTTAAGGAGGCTGACACCACCTCCACCTTTAAAACTAAACTTAAAACCTTTCTGTTTAGTAAAGCCTATAGTTAGTGTTTAGTAAACCTCTAGCTGGTGTTGGTAAATCTCTAGGTAGTGTAAACTCTAGTGTGTTAGAGTCAGTAGTCATAGTTGCAGCTATAGAACAAGACTATAATAGTTAGTCTCAAATATAGCTTGGTGGTAGATATGCTGCTATAGGCCTATGCTGCAGGGGGGACCGACATGATCCGCTGGGCGGTGCCTCTCACCCTTCTTCTCCTCTCCTCTTCCCTTCCTCTCTTCTCCATTTCCATTTTTATTTATTATAAATATCTCATAGCTATCATTTTTGTCCATCGCTCCTATAGTTTCTTGTGCTGGTCCCCTTTTTTCTCTTGTACATGTTTGCAGGCCGGAGCCTTTATGTTTATGTTCATGTTCTGGTTCTCTGGAAGCGTCTAGAGACAACATCTGTTGTATTAGACGCTATATAAATAAAATTGAATTGAATTTAATTGAATTGAGTCTCGTCACGGAGCCGCCGCCGGGCAATCACAGGCAATTCACGCGTCCCCCTTCCCGTTTAATTTCTCATGGTGGTCTGAATTACGTCCGCCTTATGGTTCCGCGTTAAATTGACGAACACCCTACGCCATAGGGTACAGCGTAGGGTGTGCGTCGCTGCGTACCCTACGCCGTAGCTCTGCGCCGGTGTAACGCGGAACCATAAATCAGCCCCCGCTGTGCTGTTCTCACGGCAATAGCCTACGTTTTCATTTAATGTAAGACTTTAATTTGTAGCGAGTAATGACGTGTCTAATTTTAAATATAGTGGATTAAAAGTACGATTTTTTCCTTGAAAATGTAACGAAGTAAAAGTATGAGTACAGAAAAATGAAAGTATCAATAAAAGTACAAATTCTCAAAAATCTTACTTAAGTACAGTAACGAAGTACAAGTACTTTGTTACTTTACACCACTGTATACATCCATAGATAATCAGCAGCAGCACATGGATATGAATTATGGGCCTGCTGGACCGTTAATGCATTTGACAAACATTCATATCCACATTTGATTCCCTGTCAGCTGATTGGTCCAGTGCTGAGCTATCTGCGGCGTGTACTGGAGATTATCTGTGAAACAGCTCACTCCCACAGTGAGACTCTCAGGGTGAAAGAGCGGTTAAACAAACCCAGGAATCCCACACACAGAATCAGCAGCTTCTCTTTAAACTCTGCCGTTGATTACTGCGGTGATTACTGCAGAGCCATGGGGTCCCCTCAGGGCCCGTGGAGGGTTCAGGCTCCTCCTCGGTAGGAAACCAGCCTCCACCTGGGAGGAAAGCTGTTACTTATATTCTGTCCATGAGGACGGAGTCTGAGCTGCAGGACGACGGTTTCCTCGAGACGGCAGGAACACAACAGAGAAGGAAACAATGAAACCAGTGGAACTAGAGCAGTTAGATGACGGAGGACGGGGATGAGCAGCAACACGCTGCACAGGGACCTGTGTGAGAGAAACAAACATACTCAGGTTACACAGACAGATTCTTTTATGTCGTCTTCAACTGAACTTAAAGGAGCTTGAGGCAGGATTGAGGCAGGATTTATGAAAAAAATTCGTATACGTTTTAAGTTTTCTAGTAATAATGTCAGATGAAGCGTTCCAAACCAAAAAGAATGATTCCTCTAGTGTATCTCTCCTTTGCCTTGAACAGGCTGTGTGCTGCAAAATGTGCTGCAATTCGGGCCCAAATTTCCTGCGCTGGGCTGCGGATGTGACGTCACATGACGCTGCATGCGCGTTCTCCCCGTTCTCCCCTCCCGTGCCGGCTTCACTGTTGGCTGCAGTACCCCCGACGGCCGTCGTGGTGAAGGGTGGCGCTAGAGAGTCTCATTTCTTAAAAGGAGCCTCATGCTCCTTTAATCAGTTATTTCATTTGAGATATTGAGTGCATTCGGAGATTAAACCAATGTTCAAGAGTATCTGGATGTAACTGTGTTCAGGTCAACACAGGTCGTCCCTGCTCCTGCAGCAAATATAGACTTCTCAAAAGCAAAGGACCCACCAGTTTTATATCGTCTCCCAGTAATGACCTTTATTTGGAGACATCTGTCACTGCGGCTGGAGTATTGGAGTGTAGATGCAGATAGATCTATGTTGGTCTTCGAGGCAGGACAGCCCCCCCCCCCTCCGTGGTCAACCGCAGCCCAAGGATATGAGCACATGTGAGTGATGGATGCTGCAGTGGTGCAGTGGTCAGGATCAGACCAGCATCGTTTGACCCTGACGGTTTGACCCGTCCCCCCCCGGCGGCTTCACAGCCTCGTCACACGGTCAGAATGAAGCTCCCGCTGGAACCGTCTCCTCTGGGGAGTTTCCTGGTCGGAGCGGCTGCAGTTATCAACATATTTATGAACATATTCCCTTCCCTAGACGTGAAAACACGCTCCACTCTCAGCCTCTTAGTTCCCACTGTTGAGCTGGAAAGCTGCTAATGGCACGCCTCCTCCATAGCTATGCAATAGCTATGGAGGAGCAGTGCCTCTTGGCGCAGCGAGAGGCACTATTGTTATTGTGTGCGTTTCATCTTATTATTCATTTTCCGGACAAAATTTGGCGCGTAACTAGTTCCGCAGCTTTGAGAAAACGGGAAAAGTAAAAACGTAGAAACGTGCGCTTTAAGCGGGAATCGTGTGCTATGACTTTTATTAGCGATGGTGTGCACGTTTTTGCGCAACATGCAAAAACGTGCGCTTTTAGCGCCATCCGGAATGCATTGGGAGAAATTTGGGGCCTCACCACTCGCACACCGTTACTCGAAAAATTCTGAACTGATTTAGAAAGTTGTAGGCCCTGAATTTAACTACAGTCCTTTGGATTTTCAGAGCGATGGCGCAAATAGTTTTTGCACAAAGTGCAAAAACATTTCCAAATTTCCAAACTAATGGGGAACTATTTTTCCATGTATTTCTATGGCGCCATTCAAAGGGGATGGGAAAATGTCGAGAAAAACAAGACAAAATTCACCTTTTTTCTGAGTTACTAACTTGCTCATACTTGCACGTAGAACTGTAATTCAAAATTCAAAACGGAGGAAAACTTCTCTTCTCTCTCCAAACCTGAAACAGTTTTTTCCTAAAATGTACACTTTTCAAGATATGAGCCCTCAAGCAAGGACTGGAAATCACTTTTTTTGTCAAATCTAGAGTGTAGCTCTAATTTTTGTGTGTGGGAGAGACAGTCAAAAAATGAACATAATTTTTATTTGTAACTCGAGCTCACGGCCAAACCGTGAAAGCTAGAAAGATAATTTTTGGTCAGAATGTAGACATACTGTAGGTATTGGGATTCATAAAATGTGACTTTGACAGGCGAGGTGTGCACAAAATTTAAACGGGGGGGCTAACAGCCACGCGAATTCCTGCCTCAGTCCCCATTGACTGCAATATAATCAAAAGTTTTCTTCAAAAAAATTGTTATTATTATATATATAAATATATACATTTGTATATTATATATACAAATTAGCCCCGCCCCTGCTTCTGATTGGCCGATATGTTATAGTCCAATATCTTTTGAATGTAGGTTTGACATACAGAGTCATGGGTGGTGTCATTGGACTCTGTATTGAGTCCTTGACCTTCATTGGTGCAAATTAGCCCCGCCCTTTCTTCTGATTGGTTGTCCCTATTTTCTGCTATAACTTTTGAATGGTTTGACATAGAGAATCGTGTGTGGTGTCATTGGACTTAGTTTTGAGTCCTTCACCTTTATTGCTTGCAAAATGCAATAATGTACACAAATGGGCACGCCCGCCGTGGCACTCTCGAAATTTCTGTGAGGAAATTGTCTAGTTGAACTATCTTGTACTACTTATACTACTTATACTACTTATAGTCAATACTCGAGTTATAAAAACAAATCAGGGGGGTGGTGGATTTGATCATATGGGGACAGATAATTTGTGCTGATTACAAATAATATAATATATTACAAATAATAGCAGTGACCAAAACAGCTGCAGAAATACTGCAGGAATGACATAGCAGCAGTTAAATGCAGCCTTCTGTAAGCTTTAAATATCCACTGGGCTTACATCAAATACATCAAAACACAACAATAAAAAACACTTTTCTGAACTTATCAATATGACTCTGTCCTTCACAGGATACGTAAAATGGATCACTGCAAAAACTCACAATCTTAACAAGAATATTTGTCTTTTTTCAAGTTAAAATGTCTCATTTTAGTAAAAAAAATCTCATTACACTTAAAACAAGACTCATCACTGGAAAAAACAACAATTTTCAACCTGTTTCAAGTAAATTTTCACTTGAAATAAGTAGAAAAATCTGCCAGTGGAACAAGATTTTATTGCTTGTAATGGGAAGATACATCTGATTTTTCTACTTATTTCAGGTGAAAATTTACTTGAAACAGGTGAAAATTGTCAAATAAGTTATTTTTCTGGTGTTATTTTTCTGGTGATGACTCTAAATGTTGAAATAGCAGTAAAACCACATTCATTGATGAAATGACATAAGGGATGGAAAGGAGGGATGGCAGTTTTACAGGGGGATGATTTGGACCATTTTTATTTCAGGGGGGGATGGTTTGAACCGTTTTTATTTCAGGGGGGATGATTTGGACCGTTTTTATTTCAGGGGGGGATGATTTGGACCGTTTTTATTTCAGGGGGGATGATTTGGACCGTTTTTATTTCAGGGGGGGTGATTTGGACCGTTTTTATTTCAGGGGGATGATTTGGACCGTTTTTATTTCAGGGGGGGATGATTTGGACCGTTTTTATTTCAGGGGGGATGATTTGGACCGTTTTTATTTCAGGGGGGGTGATTTGGACCGTTTTTATTTCAGGGGGATGATTTGGACCGTTTTTATTTCAGGGGGGGATGATTTGAACCGTTTTTATTTCAGGGGGGATGATTTGGACCGTTTTTATTTCAGGGGGGGATGATTTGGACCGTTTTTATTTCAGGGGGGATGATTTGGACCGTTTTTATTTCAGGGGGGGTGATTTGGACCGTTTTTATTTCAGGGGGATGATTTGGACCGTTTTTATTTCAGGGGGGGATGATTTGGACCGTTTTAATTCAGGGGGGGATGCCATCCCCCCTCATCCCCCTCAACTCCAGTACTGATTATACTACTTGTACTTCTTTCCCCAGGAGGAAACACCAGCCTGTTTCTCCTCTGAGATCTGAGGGATTTTATCTCTAGAAGCTTCTGCAGGAAACTCTCTGAATGCTGCTTAAAAACAGAATCTTGATTCTGCACATTTTCAGAAAAGCCTGTCTGAGGTGGACGATGTGAGTCCCAGCCTCAGGGATGAGGGGAGGAGGGGATGAGGGGATGAGAGGATGAGATGAAGTTTCCAGGACAAATGAGAGAATATACCGGTCGGGACACGTTTAAGGATAAATCTGCATCAGCGTCAATTAGTGCAGTCTGTTACTGCGTTTGACTCCGGCTCTTTTTTTATCCTGCTAACCCATTCTGCCGTTACGTAACGGTTGCTGCAAGTCCTTTTTAACTGGTAAGGACTGCAGCTTTCATTATTCATGAGCGTTCATAGGCAGCTCTGCTGAGATCAGGCCTGGACGGGGTTGTGTTTAAAATGGGACAAACTTCCTGCTCGAGAAGCTCGTGAGGCCGAACCAGAGGAGGTTCAGGTTCAGACCCGTTTACTCTGCAGCTCCACGGAGATGCATGGATTTGAAAACAAGTTTCTGAATCAATGAATGAATTTATTTCGAACATGTATATAAAAAAATAAAAATAAACAGTAACATCTTCATATGCACATAGGTTTGAAAAAGGAGTAGGAAGAAGTTTACACAGAAGTCGACACAATATCCATATAAATATAGTCTATAAATACTACGTAAACATACCTATTACTACATAATTATCCATATAAGTATATAGAAAATATAGATATTACATAAATATTATATCAACATATAGAAAACACAAATACTACACAAATCTACAAATATACACATGCTACACACACAAAAAATATACAACATATATTACATAACTATAACTATCCCTCTCTACATATAATATATATAACACACACTACACAAACATCCACACAAATATCCAAACACATCTATGTGTATACATATATATATATATGTATATATATATATATATATATATATATATATATATATATATATATATATATATATACATATATACATATATATACATCGACTCTTCATGAGTCGATGGAGGACGGACTGGTGGATCAACAGAAACCCTAATGTTTCCAACATTTAACTTATTTCCCAACAATAATGATGAAAATCTGAACCAAAATGCTCCAAAACAGATTTAAAAAGATTTAAAATAATTGTTAAACATGTACAATTCTTTGCTTATGATCTATTGTGACTTCTGGCTGTTTAAACGTGACTTTCTCAGGTTTTTTTCAACGTTACATCTGAGATTCACATTTATATATCACATTTAAAAGTGGTGCACAAGTCTAGGTGATAGGCATTTATTGCAGTTTGATCTGTTATAGCTGTTCTGGGGGCAGAAATCTTTATGATTGTTAAAGATTTCTCTCAGCAGAAGCTGTCATAGCCAGCTCTGGCCGCCAGAGGGCGCTGTTGGAACATAAACGTTCATTCATGAGGATTAACTGACGTGTGGATTTGATATTCACTTTCATTCAGATCAATAATACTCTCCAAAGGGCCAGAGGCTGCAGACAAGTTTATTCATGTATTTATATCCTTTATTTAACTAATGTGAGTCTCTTTGAGATTCAAATCTCTTTTCCAAGACCAGGAGAAGCAGGTGGTTAAAAAACATCAGAAAACAAAGTTATCACCGTTAAAACAATTCACATCAATCTCCAAGCTCATCCGTCTCATCATGATGGAGAGAAGAGGAGGTTTCCACTTCCTCTTTCCCTCCACCCCGCTCTTTATCTCCTCCCTAACTCATCCGGGGTCAGAGGTCGCCGTTTGGGTTGGTTGATCAGCCGCCGTTGCCACGGTTACTCATCACAACAGGGGGCAGAAAGGGAACAGCAGGAAAAGCAGAAATCCCTGGAGCAGCAACGGCAGGAAAACACGAACGAAGCAGCAGAATCAGTAGAAAACAACAAAGAAATACTTCAAATCAGGCAAGGCAAGTTCATCTGTAGCACAATTCAACACAAGGTCATTCAAAGTGCTTTACATCAACATTAAAAGCAGCAAGAGACAATTAAACAGTAAATAACAAATAATAAAATTAAATAAAATGATAAGAAAAGAGGTAAAATAATAGAAAGCAGCAGTTGTTAGTAGTAGTAGTAGTAGTAAATATTTATTTCGGTCAATCACAAACAAAAATTAAAATAATAAATAATACAATAAATAAAATATACAAAAAAACAAATGAAGTATCATAAGTCTACACAGAATAATAATAATAGTAATAATAATAATAATAATAATAATAATAATAATAATAATAATAATAGTAATAATAATAATAATAATAATAATAATAATAATAATAATAATAATAATAATAATAACAATAATAATAATAATAATAATAATAGTAATTATAATAATAATAATAATAATAATAATAACAATAATAATAATGATGGTGATGATAATAATAATAGTAATAGTAATAATAATAATAATAATAATAATAATAATAATAATAATAGCAATAATATGATAATAATAATAATGATAGCTCTGAAAACAGAAAGTGAAAAGATGCTAAGGAAACCGGCAAAACAAATTTAAGTTGTCATTTTATCTCGTGCATGTGTGCATTCTTCATTGTTTGTTTATTGTGTTTCTATATATGTGTCCATTACTTTTGCTTTGAATAATATCTTGTATGCTTTTATTGAATTTGCTAGTTTAAGGTCATTTTCTAATGAGTTCCACAGTTTTACTCCTAAAACAGATATACATCTTCCCTTTGCATTTGTTCTAACTGTTGTTGTGTCAAACATTGTTAGTCAGTAAGGGCAGTAGATCCAGCAGGTTCATCTTATTCTTACAATGACAAGAATTACGTTTCTATACGGTCAAAACGTACAAAGACCAGGTCAAATACAGGATTACAAAAGTAATCTGTAACAATTCATACAGTGAATTAAACCAATTTGATAATTCTAGGTCACAATGACTGCATTCGGGGCTTATCCATAACTTCACGCGGTTTTCAAAAATCACAAGTATTTAATTTAAGAGTACGCCTAAATAACAAATAAAATGAAATAAAATGATAAGAAAAGAGGTAAAATAATAAAAGCACAAGTTGTTAAAAGTAAGGGCAGTAGAGTCCAGCAGGTAAGTATTTAATTTAAGAGTAGCTTCAGTAAACAGTAATGTTTTAAGCCCTGATTTAAAATAAGATCTACAGGACTGTCTCAGAAAATTAGAATATTGTGATAAAGTTCTTTATTTTCTGTAATGCAATTAAAAAAACAAAAAGTCATACATTCTGGATTCATTACAAATCAACTGAAATATTGCAAGCCTTTTATTATTTTAATATTGCTGATTATGGTTTACAGTTTAAGATTAAGATTCCCAGAATATTATAATTTTTTGAGATAGGATATTTGAGTTTTCTTAAGCTGTAAACCATGATCAGCAATATTAAAATAATAAAAGGCTTGTAATATTTCAGTTGATTTGTAATGAATCCAGAATGTATGACATTTATACGCACTTTATATTTAGTAATAGTGCTAATAGTGCTAGACTGTGTTTCTTTGTTTGTTTTTTTTTTTTTTTTTTTTGCCTTTTTCTCTTACCTTTTATACATGTTTTTATATTTGATGTAGTGTATGTTGTTGTCTTTATACCCCGTGGGACATTTGAGCCTGTAATAAAGTTTATATATATATAATAGTGCTCAAAGTGCTACAGAGCAAAAAAATAAAAAATTTACATTTTTTTTAATATATTTTAAAACAGAGCATATAAAAGATATATTTAGATATAAGCTTTCTTAAAAAGGTGAGTTTTCAGGTCACGTTTAAACTTTATTTTAAATCCTTCAGATCTGATTCATCCACAATGTAATGTAGTGGATTCTGCTGTTTTCGTCTTTACTCTGTTGTGGTTGAAGTTTATCACCATGAAAGATAAACGAACAATAAATAATAAATACATTATAATCAATAAATCATATTTATAATAAATAAATCATATTAATAATCAATAAATCATATTAATAATCAATAAACTGAGAGATGACCTGCGTTAACGTGGGAACGTTCTGAGGCGGAACCTCCGGCTCGGGCCGAGTTTCCTCCGGACCGGTTTGGAGGAGGAGCCGCCGCTGCAGAAGCCGCGGGTTTGATTCCCAGCTAACGAGCTAACGAGGCTAGCAGGGTTTGATGGGGGGTTTCTGATGCTCTGGCCTGTAAAGCGGATCAGCATGAACCTGGAGCGGCTCAGGAAGCGGGTCCGGCAGTACCTGGACCAGGTGAGAGGTTAGGGGGAGCTAGCAGGAGCTAACGGAGCTAACTGCTAGCTGCTGATGCTAACGGACCAAGATGATCATGTGTCTCTGGAGATGATGAGGAAACATGTGTATTTACATACATTTATATTTATATATATATATATATATATATATATATATAAATATGTATGTATAATCTGTTTTACTAACATATGTGTGTGTATGTGTATATAATATATATTTATCTGTTAGTAAAACAGATAAATATATATTATTTTTATATATGTATATATATATATATATATATATATATATATATATATTTAATATGCATATGTATATATATATCTATATAATATATATACATATACACACGTGGACAAAATTGTTGGTACCCCTCAGTTAAAGAAGGAAAAACCCACAACTCACTGAAATCACGTGAAACCTACAAAAGTAACAATAAATAAAAATGTATTGAAAATTAAATAATCAAAATCAGCCATTACTTTTGAATTGTTGATTAACATAATTATTTAAAAAAACACACAACAAAAATGATGGAACCCATAACTTAATATTTTGTTGCACAACCTTTTGAGGCAATCAATGCAATTAAAGGATTTCTGTATTTGTCAATGAGCGTTCTGCAGCTTCAACGGGTGTTTTGGCCCCCTCCTCACGAGCAAACTGCTCCAGTTGTCTCAGGTTTGATGGGTGTCTTCTCCAAATATTTCAGCTCCTTCCACAGATGTTCAATGGGATTCAGATCTGGGCTCATGGAAGGAACTTTAGAATAGTCCAACGCTTTTCTCTCAGCCATTCTTGGGTGTCTTTGGCTGTGTGTTTTGGATCGTTGTCCTGTTGGAAGATCCATGACCTGCGACTGAGACCAAGCTTTCTGACACTAGGCAGCACATTTCTCTCCAGAATGCCTTGATAGTCTTCAGATTTCATTTTACCTTGCACACATTTAAGACACCCTGTGCCAGATGCAGCAAAGCAGCCCCAAAACATTACTGAGCCTCCTCCATGTTTCACCGTAGGGACAGCGTTCTTTTCTTCCTATGCTTGGTTTTTGAGGCAAAAATGCATGTTGACAAGTCACAAAGCTTCTGGGAGAATGTCCTTTGGACAGATGAGACCAAACTGGAGCTTTTTGGTAAGATAAGATATTCCTTTATTAGTCCCGCAGCGGGGAAATTCGCAGTGTACAGCAGCAAAGGGGATAGTGCAAAACAAGAGTTAAGTGCCACATTTGTTTAGTTTATCATCAGTTTTACTAACAGATGAAGCTCCTTCAGGCTGATACAAACATGTTTCCAATAATCCTGTTTGTGTTTGTTTCCAGCAACAATATCAAAGTGCGCTGTTCTGGGCGGATAAAGTCGCCTCGCTGTCCCACGGTGAGTGGGGGGAAACCCGGGGGGGGGTCTGTACAGACTCATTACTCTGGTGCTTTATAATGTTTATTATATCTCACTTAATATTATTTGTTCTTTTTATCACACCCAATCACACTACACACACACTACACACTACGTGGCAATAAACTTCTTTCTGAGGCCCCGTTTCCACGTAGTAAAAACAGTGGTGTTTTCCTGCGTTTTGTTCATTCATTTACACGAAAACGAAGCTCAAAGTCTCCAAAAACCATCATTTCTGAAAACTCCGGCCAGAGTGGAGATTTTTAAAAACTCTATCTTCACGTTTGCTTGTAAACGGAGAGAAACGGACATTTAGGCTTCAGAACGTCACATTATGAGACAGAAACGTCACCAGCGTCATGAGTGACACCTGTGGTTACAATTAGTTTGTAACCGTCAATATTTTCTTGTATTTTACCTGTTTTATATTCTAACGTCACACTTAAAAGTAACTCCACTTCTCTGTCACTCCAAACCAAAGACTCAGGTTCATCTTGGAAGTAACTGGAGGTTACTCGTGTCATTTGTTGATGTTTTTTTCCAGGATTCTGATTGGCTAGCATGACTTTATCTTCTCGTTACACTGCCCCCTGTAGGTTTGGCTGCTCATAGCACCTTAACAGCTATTTATCGTCGAAATGTCGAGAAAAGAGTCGAAATTTTGAGAAAAGAGTCGAAATTTTGGGAAAAAAGTCGAGAAAAAAGTTAAAATTTTGAGAAAAAAGTTGAAATTTTGAGAAAAAAGTTGAAATTTTGAGAAAAAAGTTGAAATTTTGAGAAAAATAGAGAAAAAAGTTGAAATTTTGAGAAAAAAGTAGATATTTTGAGAAAAAAGTTTAAATTTTGAGAAAAAAGTTTAAATTTTGAGAAAAAAGTTTAAATTTTGAGAAAAAAGTCGAAATGTCGAGAAGAAAAAATGTCGAGAAGTAACTCCACTTCTCTGTCTCTCCAAACCAAAGACTCTGGTTCATCTTGGAAGTAACTGGAAGTTACTCGTGTTATTTGTTGATGTTTTTTTCCAGGATTCTGATTGGCTAGCATGACTTTATCTTCTTACACTGCCCCCTGTAGGTTTGGCTGCTCATAGCACCTTAACAGATATTTATGCAGGTTCCTGGAAATGATGGGATTTTTATAAACGTAGAGGGAGAAATATCAGTTTTTATAAATACCCGGATAACGTGGAAACGTGGCCTTAAACTGATTCTGAAAACACAGGGGGGTGGTGTTACAATATTGAACATCCCGTTTCCATGACCCCCCCCTGACTGTATCCGTGACCTTTGACCTCTGTGTTTCAGAGGAGCCCCAGGACGTGTACTGGCTGGCCCAGTGCCTCTATCTCACCTCCCAGTACCACCGAGCCTCGCACGCCCTGCGCTCACGCAAGCTGGACAAGGTGGGGATTAATCCATGTGTCTGGAACATCATTTTAACTCTAAAGTTATCACATTATCTCCTGATTGTGGATCTGAACGCGTTTCCTCCCGCAGCACAACACTCATGTATTCTGGGAAAACTCTGTCAGAGAATTGGAGAATATTTTAGGTGTTTCTTTTGATAAAAATCCACTGGTGTTATAACTTGGAAAAACATCAGAAGAAATTAATCCAATCCAATCCACTTTATTTATAAAGCACATTTAAAAAACAACAAGGTTACCAAAGTGCTGCACAATGAGTAAAACATGACATAATAAAATAATAAAAACTAAAAACAGAGTAAAATAGATAAGAGCACATAAACACGAAATAAAAACACACCAGACAGAAAACAACCAGTGATCCAGAAACATAAAAGACAGGACAGAAACCACACGACTCTCATGCTGGATTAAAAGCCAAAGAATAAAAATACGTTTTAAGACGAGATTTAAAAATTTCGAGTGTGGGGGCCGTTTTGATGTGGGGAGGAAGCTCGTTCCACAGTTTAACTAAATAAATTAATAAATTAAGAGGAAAGATACTTGTTTTTAGTTTTAAGAGTAGCATGAATTAAACAAATTTCAAGAAATTGGTTAAAGGATGATAATTTAATTAATTCTAAATGGAAGAATCTTGTAAATGACAAATATGGAATGGAAAAAATAACAATGAGACGTAGAAATCAAGTTTATATTTTTGAAGAAAGATGGTAAAAATGGTTTAGTTACAACAAACAACAGCTTAATGAGCCATAACATGATTTTTGTGTATCTTTTGTCTCCAAATACATCTATACTTCTGTCCATGTAGTGA
Source organism: Cololabis saira (assembly GCF_033807715.1). Lineage (NCBI taxonomy): Eukaryota > Metazoa > Chordata > Actinopteri > Beloniformes > Belonidae > Cololabis > Cololabis saira. Next base: position 48,549,665 of record NC_084592.1, read on the forward strand.
ATATAATTTATCCTCTGAATGAAATCTTACAGGACTGTCTCAGAAAATTAGAATATTGTGATTTTCTTTAATGCAATTACAAAAACAAAGATGTCATCCATTCTGGATTCATTACAAATCAACTGAAATATTGCAAGCCTTTTATTATTTTAATATTGCTGATCATGGTTTACAGTTTAAGAAAACTCAAATATCCTATCTCAAAAAATTAGAATATTCTGGGAATCTTAATCTTAAACTGTAAGCCATAATCAGCAATATTAAAATAATAAAAGGCTTGCAATATTTCAGTTGATTTGTAATGAATCCAGAATGGATGACATTTTTGTTTTTCTTAATGCATTACAGAAAATAAAGAACTTTATCACAATATTCTAATTTTCTGAGACAGTCCTGTATGTGTATTGACAAAGTGATGTATATGTATAATGTTGTTTTATTTATTTAATTTTTTTGTGTGTGTTTTGTTGTTTATTGTATTCTGTTTTTGTCCTTTTATTTTCTAAAAAATGCAAATTAAAATAAATAAATAAATAGTTATCATATTATCTCCTGATTGTTTCCTCCACAGCTTTACGGGGCGTGTCAGTATCTCGCTGCTCGGTGCCACGTAAGTCTCTTCACACCGTTGTATCTTATTCTCTCTGATTTACCCGGATGAACCTGACCTTTATTTACTTTACTTTATTAAAGTACGCTGCCAAAGAGTTCCAGCAGGCCTTGGACATCCTGGACGCCGAGGATCCCGTCAGCAAGAAGCTGCTGGAGGGAAGTGTGAGGGAGGACGGGACGGAGCCGGCCAAGGACTGGGACATGTCCCCGGCCTCGGTACGTCCACCACATTTAAATATGTTATTTTAGTGTTCATACTGCAGCTATAGAGCCTATGACCGGCGTGTTAGTTTTCCCCAAAAATTCTGTTTTTTTCTGTTTTATCTATTTTTTATTCCATTTTCTCCCATTTCTCCCTGTGGTGTGAAATGTTCCAGATCAGCAGCTCCATCTGTCTCCTGAGGGGTAAGATCTACGATGCCATGGACAACCGTCCTCTGGCCACGTCCAGCTACAAAGAGGCGTTGAAACTAGACGTGTACTGCTTTGAGGCCTTCGACCTGCTCACGTCACACCACATGCTGACGGCGCAGGAAGGTGAGGCCTCATCTTCTCACCATCTCACACATTTATGCTCTTTATTCTTCACATCTCTGGTATTGACTGAGGTTTCTCTGAATAAAGTAGTTTTTGTCTCCAGAGAAAGATTTCCTGGACTCTCTCCCTCTCAGTCAGCAATGCACCGACGAGGAGGAGGAATTGTTACACTTCCTGTTTGAGAACAAGTTAAAGAAGGTAGGGGACTGGCTTTTTGTATATATATATACATATGTACACATACAGTGGATATAAAATTCTACACACCCCTGTTTAAATGCCAGGTTTTCGTGATGTAAAAATATGACAGCAAGACAAATAATTTCACACATTTTTCCACCTTTAATGACCTATAACCTGTATGTATATATATTTGTATATCTATGTATTTGAGTCCGTGTAGCCAGTTCTGCTGCAGATGTCCTGATTCTGGTTCTGTTTGTCTCCAGTACAACAAGCCCAGTGACCTGGTGGTTCCGGAGATGGTGACGGGTCTGCAGGAGAACCTGGACGTGGTGGTTTCTCTGGCTGAGAGACACTACTACAACTGTGACTTCAAGATGTGCTACAAGCTAACCTCCATGTAAGGCCCAATCCCAACACTCCCCCTACTTTCTTCCACTACCCCTAAAAAAGAAGCCACAGATTTCAGGGCACTTGAAATCTTCCCAGGGGCCTGTCCCAATACTCCCACTACTCCTACTTTCAGCACCACCACTAAATCAGGAAGCTGAGAGCTAAAAGCTGTTTTAATTTCAGCTGTAGCGCTGTTAATATGCCACTTTACTAAGTTTTAATATTTTTTCTGGCGAGGTTTGAAAAAGACTTCGCAACAACCAGCAAGCGAGTGATTATGTACATTCACTGAGTGAATATTATGAAAGTAAAATATATATTTCTCGCTAAAAATGTAATCAAAACGCATTTTTATGCAGAAACTAACTCAAAATATTGATTTTATTCACTAAAAAATAAGAAATGTCCGCCATGTTTTTTTTCTTTTTTTGATTCAATCCGCATATGACGACGAAAAGCATTCTGGGAAATTTTTCTGTCCCTAGATCAACTAGTCGGCATCGGAAAACACTCAATCCGTAGGGACAGATTCATAGCCACTACACTACATTTTACATAGTTTTATTCCTGTATTTCATTCATACATTGATGTTTTAGAGGTTGTGTGTAGTCATGGAAACTCTCTGCCCAGTCCTGGGAAAGTTCTGGAAATGTGTTGGTTAAATGTGTCTGAACCTGAAACTTGATGCAGCTCTTGGTTATTGTTCGCTGTTGTTGTTGTTTATGTCCCTGCACGTGTGTTTCCAGGGTGATGGTGAAGGATCCCTTCCACGCCAACTGCTTACCGGTTCACATCGGAACGCTGGTGGAGCTGGGGAAAGCCAACGGTAACAAACTCATGAATTCCTGTTAAAATGTTGTCTGTCCGGCGGTGGGGGGTTAAATGTTGGATTAGAATATTTACACCCTGTTAACAATATCAATGTTTGCTATTTACACCCATGTATTATTAGAAAAAAAAAATATTTATATAAAAAAAAATCCAAATCAGCTAAACAGTGATTGACAGGTATTCACACCACTTTTGATAAACTTCATTTAATCTCTTCAAAATATCTTACAATGACATAAGAGCAAAAATTGTTGATACAAAAGTGTGAGAGCAGACGTTTTCCTGGCTATTGTTTGACATGGTTCCAGTTTTAGATGCTGCACATGCGCATGAGCAAGTGTAAAAGCGTCTTCTGTTGCAGACACGTCGGTGAACATGAGCAACGCATTAGTTTTCATATGTTAACAGGGAGAGAATATTTCAGCTGCTGGGGCTGATATTTGTCCTCTGGTGCAAATAGTCACTGTTAAATGTTTGTGTCCTGTCCCTGCAGAACTGTTTTACCTCTCACACAAACTGGTAGACTTGTATCCAAACAACCCGGTAAGATCTTCTCTACTCTCATGTCTCATTAATTTAACCTGTTAATCATTTTCACTAACTGAGTATCTGTGTTCCAGGTGTTAAATCATTTTAACTAACTGAGTATCTGTGTTCCAGGTGTCCTGGTTTGCCGTCGGCTGCTACTACCTGATGGTCGGACATAAGAACGAACACGCTCGCCGTTACCTCAGGTGAGAAGCTGTTACCTCAGGTGAGAAGCTGCTCCACTCCCCTCCCCCTGCTGGTCCCGTCAAATACAATCAAACTTTGTGTTTAGCACAGGGGTCGGCAACCCACGGCTCTAGAGCGGCATGCTGCATGTTAGCGCCGCCCTAGTGGCTCCTGGAGCTTTTTTAAAAATGTTTGACCTTTTTTCTTTTTTTTTTGTTTTTCTTCTTTTTTTCTGTTTTTCTTCTTTTTTTTCTTTTTTTTTCTTTTTTTTTCCTTTTTTTCTCTTATTTTTTTCTCTTCTTTTTTTCCTTTTTTCATTTTTTCTCTTTTTCTTCCTTTTTTAATCTTGACATTTTGACTTTTTTCTCAACATTTTGACTTTTTTCACGTAATTTTGACTTTTTTCTCAAGATTGTACTTCAACATTAATCTTGACATTTCAACTTTTTTCTCAACATTTCGACTTTTTTCTTGACATTTCGACTTTTTTCCTCTAAGTGCATAATGAAAAAAAAATCTCCCCCCAGTTCTAACTAATATAGCTCCATGCAGCATGTGTTTCCTTCATTCTAATTCTGATACAAGACTTTTCATTTTTTGCGGCTCCAGACATATTAGTTTTTTGTGTTTTTGGTCAAATATGGATCTAAAACAGTTTGGGCTGACGACCTCTGGTTTATCAATAGGTTTGTCCCGATCAGGTTTTTTTTTGCTCCCGATCACTTGTGTTTGAGTTTCTGCCGCTCCCGATTTTTCCCCGATCCGATCACTTTTTTTTTGGCTCCCGATACATTTCTGATACTTTTTCCCGATCAGATACATTTTGGCAACGAATAAAAAAAAAAAAGAGGATTAAAACTCAAATTAAGTTTCTTTTCTTGTCCATTGGAAACAACATGGACATTTATTTCAACAAAGCTTATCAGCTCTGGTGACACAAAATGTAAAAACATGAAATTGTAAACTAAAACAAAAAGTGCAGAATAGTGAATAACAAAAATAAATACATTTAACTTCAAAAGAGGGAGTTGAATGACATCCAGTCAAACTCACAAACTTAAGAAAATTAAAATACTTTTTGTCTTAACCTTAGTGCAACATTCTGAATGAATGAATGAATGAATGAATGAATGAACGAACAGCAGCAGCTTAATGAACATGAACAGATAGAACATTTCACAATTCAAACACTTCGTCAAAGTGACGTTACATGCAACGATATAATATAAAACGATTTAATATATATTAAAAACGTATTAATGCCCTGATTTAAATAAAAGATTGAGATAAAACAATGAGATATATATATATATATATATATGTATATATATATATATATATATATATATATATATATATATATATATATATATATATATATATATATACATATATACAGAGCCGACTGGGAGATTTGCGAGGCCCTGTGCAAAATAGCCGGGGGGGGGCGTGAGCGTAGCGAGGCGTAGGGGTGTGCGTCGCCGCGTACCCTATGCCGTAGGATCTGCGTTGGTGTAACGCAGATCCATAAATCAGCCTTTATGTGCATGAGGGAGCTTTTTTTTCCCAAATTATCTGTTTATTTCTCTTGTCACTTTTCAAAATGTAAATTACCGTATTTTCGCGACCATATGGCGCACTGTGTGGAAAGGCGCACCCTCAGTTTTGTGTGTCATTTTTGGTTTTAAAACACACATACGGCGCACCGACCCAAAAGGCGCCGTCTCTGTAGACGGAGCTGCACACACACGCGCGCTGCAGAACACACACACGCTAAAAACAGAGCGGAAGCAAAACTTAGTTTGATATTTTATTTCACTATTTACATCAATCAAACCCTTCAAAGGTTCATATTCTGTTTCTGCATTAAAGAATTAAAAAAAACCACCGGGGCGCTGCACAAACCTGTCTCAGCCACTGATCATCTCCTCAGCCACCAGCCCTTTTCATTTCACTCTGGCTGGAAAAGTCTGTTTAGGCAACGCCTTTCTTTTAAAAATCACCATAGCCGGCAGTTTCTGTCCATCAGCGTGGCAGGCAAGCACAAGAGTAAATAAACTTTTCATACCCCGTTGTGCTGCGGATCCCGACCGCGGCGGTCCCGGGTCCCGCTCCGCTCCGCTCCGTCCCCCCCCCCGCGCTGGACCGGGTCCGCTCCCCGTCTGCTCCCTCGCGCTGGACCGGGTCCCGGTCCGCCCCCCCCACCCCGCGCTGGTCCCGCGGCGGTCCCGGGTCCCGCGTCCCGGGACCGCCGCGCTGGTCCTCCTCCGCTCCGCCGCGCTGGACCCGCTCACACACGCGCTGTCGGGGAGCCGGTACCGGGGTTTGTATCCGACACGAGCTCCGCTGATTCAGCTGCGCCAGTCCGCATTTCCAGACCTGTCTCAGCTTCTTGATCATCATCATCCCTTCATCCAGCCCCCCCTTTTCATTCGTCCTTATAATGACTCCGGCTGGAAACGTCTTATGCAAAGTTTTTCTTTTAAAAATCACCATAGGTTTCTGTCCATCAGCTGCGCCAGGCAAGCACCACATAAATGAGAATCTGTGTGTCGCGTCGCGAATACACACCCGCGCATGTCGGGATCCGGTACCGGGTTTGTAACCGACAGATTTGGCTGCAAATCTCGGAGTGTGAAGCTGATCTGACCTGAGACAGACCCCAGAAATCTCTGCTCGCAAAGCTGCCGGGAACCAGGTCGAAAGGACCGCTTTGGGAACCAGGAAGTCGGCTGCAGCAGCGCGCATCACGAGGCTTTAACCTTTAACGTGTGCTTATTTTAATAGAGCGGAGCAAAACTTAGTTTGATTGTATTTTATTTCACTTTACACATCAAGCAAATCCTTAAAAGTCTTTATCATCTGTTTACGCATTAAACAGCTCAGTGGAGTCTCATTCACGTCGCAACTCACGGGGGCTTCACCCGCCCCCTTCTCCCTTTACCGTTCTCATGGCCTCACATTACCGTAATTCAGGTAATAGACACGGCGCACCGTTTCTTAAGGCGCCCGGGAAACCGTCCTCTCGCTTCCCGTCGGACGGTTTCCCTCCGTGAAAATATTGTAAATTATTATAATACTTATTATTATAATATTACAAAATATTCTAGCGACCCTGATATGGGAGAGTTACAAAGTAGTGAGATCAGCCTGAATTCTCTCATCTCTCTGCCGGTCACAGGAATGCACGTGATGTCATGAAGGTGGTGGCGGAGGGAAGGAGGGATGAACCCCGGGTTTTCTTCAGGTGTTTTAATTTAATTATTCGGGGAGTTTTGCCCGAGACGTTAGAGTTGGAGTCTGCCTTTGTTTATTACTGTAAAGCTGTTCGTTTCCTTCCTGTAAATAAACCGTCCCGATCAGAGCCGTCTCCGCCGGTCAGTGTAACGTTTCACTGACCAGGCGGAGACTCTGATCTTCCACTAGCCGGTCTCAAGCAATCATTACAGACAGTAAAAGCTCTGTTAACTGTTTTCACTCCATCGTCGTTGGAATCAACAGTGAAACCGAAATGATGCCACCGGAGATTTGAATGAAGCCGGTGCTTCTTCCAACTTTTTTTCTCAACTGTCCCGCTCGTGCTCTGTTCTGTGTGGGGGGGAGTGGGCGGAGCTACGACTCGCAAAGTGCTTTTTTCTGCAGCTGACAGGCTGCGTCTCGTTGTCTCGTCCTCTCCTGCAGCAAGGCCACCACGCTGGAGCGGACCTACGGCCCCGCCTGGATCGCCTACGGACACTCGTTTGCCGTGGAGAGCGAGCACGACCAGGCCATGGCGGCGTACTTCACCGCCGCCCAGCTCATGAAGGGGTGGGTGCCCAGAGGCATGCTGGGAAATCACCCAGAGGCATGCTGGGAAATCACCCAGAGGCATGCTGGGAAATCACCCAGAGGCATGCTGGGAAATCACCCAGAGGCATGCTGGGAAATCACCCAGAGGCATGCTGGGAAATCACCTCCATGCACCCGTTAACGGCTGTAGAGTAGAGGATATTTTACTTTATTCATACCGGTACACTCTCATTGTTTCCCCCCCAGGTGTCACCTGCCCATGCTGTACATCGGGCTGGAGTACGGACTCACCAACAACTCCAAGCTGGCCGAGCGTTTCTTCAGCCAGGCCCTGAGCATCGCCCCCGAGGACCCGTTTGTCATCCACGAGATGGCCGTGGTGGCGTTCCAGAACGGAGAGTGAGTAGAGACACGATACAAACATACAAACATCCATACCTGTCCTCCAGGAGGACATATGGCGCTTTTACACCAGAACCTACTCAGTGCGACTCGTCTCGCCTCCACTCGCCTCGTCCTCGACGTCTGACTCCAACCCCCCGACCAATCAGTGGCCTGGAGTGTGATGACATCACAGCCCGACTCAGCCGCTTAGAACCTCGGCAGAATAGAAACAGAAAAGTATCTACTCTAGTTAGACCCTGGTGGGAAAGAACCAAACCTGGTGGAGGAGACGAGTAGCTGCTGGTGGAGAAGAACCATTATTCTTGGTAACTTAGAGACTCGGTCTCAGTCCAGTTATTCACCTGTTGGAAAGAACCTGTTAACCCGTTCTTACGCGGAGGGACGAGCACGTCCAGCTTTTGTCATGAGAAAAACCTCGGCAGTTGCAGCATTCGCCCAGAAGATGGTGCAGTTGTAGAGCCAATAAAATGCTGAAAACAAGGATATAAATATGTACGTGGTAAATTCAACGGTTCAAAAGTTATGCCCACGGGACATAATTGTTATATTAAAACTCTTTGTAAGACATAGTCTTACAAAAACATGTGTAAAATACAATTCTTTTGTGGTATTGTTATCAAATTTGAACTTGCACTAGATAAGGTTTCAGGCTGAGTCTCAGTGTGTTTTTAAAACCTATTTCAGTGTGTTCAAACTGAGATTACTGAATTATAATAGCAGTTACAGATTCTGACAGTTGGGGGAAAAACTTCAGAGTGTTTCCTTTCAAAAGAACCAGAACCATGAACTTCAAACGGTTGAAGAACAGCTTTACATTTACTCTGGGTTGAACTTGGACAGGCGTTATGGGCGACTTTTACAAGTGCTGTAAGAAGTTCAAGAGCTTTAATAGGTTTTTCCACCAGGTGGGTCCAGGGTAGCAGCGTAACGGAGGGGGCGGGGCTTAGATCAGTCACATGATCTCAGCAGAAGTCATCGGTTTAGGTTGAATGTTAAAACCGTGGCTGCTTCAGGGCCACGTGTGGGTTCAGTTGTTCAGGGTTGGGGTTAGAACAGCGTGACATGAGTGTATGCTCAGCGTTTCTCTGGTTCCACAGCTGGAAGACGGCAGAGCGGTGTTTCCTGGACGCCATGGAGAAGATCAAGGCCATAGGAAACGAGGTAGATGATCTTCCTCTGGTCCAACCATCAGCGGGACTGGCTTTACTGCAGGTGTTTCAGTCAGAGGGCGGAGTCACGTCCTACGTCACAGTCTGATGCGCGTTCTCGTTGTTAGCCGTGGAGCGTTAGCAACATGCTAGCGAGTCCCTAGCATGAAAAGGTGTTTTATTTATAAAAGGTTTTCTTAACACAAAAGTTAAACCTGCGGTAGACACCATACTACGTTGTAGTGTCACCCAAACTAATTGTTTTATAGTCATTGTAATTCATAATTTACATTAATTTAATCTCTACAGCTGATATTTAAACTTTAAATGGGCATATTGGTGTAACAAACAAACAAAACAAAAAAAACAACTCATCAAATGCATCAATGCATGTACTATAATTGCTGTCTGGTTACATTAAAGTATATATTTCGCCCAATATTATAAATGTCACAGTGTAAAATGTATTAGAGTAAGACTTAATAATAATAATAATAATAATAATAATGTACAGCAATGACAACTGTAGGTTACTGCATGTATTAATTGGGCAAATGGATGCATAATAATAATAGTACATGCAGACTCAAATGAGACTATGATGATCAGCTGTGTTCTCTTTCCCTCCACCTATCATATTGTATGCATTTTAATAGAAAGAAGTTTGTGCAATAATTACAAAAATGACTCCCATCAGGATATATTAATAATTCACCTTAAGTTAGCAGAGGAAAGACGATTTCAAATGCTTTTGTGTATATTTACATAGGAATATACCCACATATGAAAAGCAACATAGAAGTAATGCATAAAGAATTAACATTACGGCATGATATGCAATATCAACAGTTTATTTGAAACACATTGAAAAATAATAAGTGGGCACACAGACAAACAAACAACGTAGCATTATTCCTTGAGTGAACTAACTGGGGTACGAGGAGGAGAGACTTGGACTGAATAATTCTAAAAGCTGGCAATGTGTGAAAATTAACGTTAAGTCAAACTGGAAAAAGTCATAGGATAATTTGCACAAAAATAACATGGCATTATACCTGGGAGTGAACAGACAGGACTCTGGAGGCAGACGAAGATGTACCGAGGCTTACGACCTGATAATGCCATAAAATAAGTAAAATCAAAAATGTTAACATTTGACAAGCCTTGCTTTCGATGAAACTGTGATAAAGTTATTGGATGTTTTTTTCACGAAAGAGAAGTCACAGGCGCGCGTGTCAAGCGCTTGCTGAAGCGTGCACTGCTGCGTACAGTCAAACCACGCCCCAAACCACGCCCATATGACTGAAACACCTGCAGTAAAGGGACTCCCAACCATCACCACTCCGTCTGGAACCCTGACCTCCATCTTTCCTTCTCCTCCAGGTCACCGTGGACAAGTGGGAGCCGCTGCTGAACAACCTGGGACACGTGTGCAGGAAGTTAAAGTGAGTGTTTCACCTGGACACGTGTGCAGGAAGTTAAAGTGAGTGTTTAACCTGGACACGTGTGCAGGAAGTTAAAGTGAGTGTTTTAACCTGGACACGTGTGCAGGAAGTTAAAGTGAGTGTTTAACCTGGACACGTGTGCAGGAAGTTAAAGTGAGTGTTTCACCTGGACACGTGTGCAGGAAGTTAAAGTGAGTGTTTCAGGGTCAAAGGTCAAAGGTCCCGGTGGTTTCTGTCGGGGCTGATCAACGCTGTTGTTTCTGAAAATGATCATCAGAGGGATTTTTAACAATGATTATTAAGTTTCTGGTTGTTTTTAGTGGTTTCATGCCGTCCAAACGCCTAAATAAAGAGAAAGTGGTTTGTTGCTTTTAGTTTGGGTGAAATACAGGAGCTTTATGAGTTAGTATATAAGGAACTGTAACTGATAGGGATAATGAACAGTGTTGTGCTAGTAAGCACAACAATTAATCTCTTAAAAATTAAACTCTTAAATCCTTAAGAGAGGTTGGATCTGGGAAACCCGGCCAATATCTCCACGTTGTGAAACACTCCTTCTCTTGGCTCATGACCGTCATGTTTTTGTACACACACTACGTTTCCTCCGGTCTCCGCGTGGGGGAAAAAAGCTTCACTGTAGCCAGAAATAACGGAGTAACGCACCGTTTGGTAACGGTAACTGCGTGACTGAATCTAAAAAGTAATGTGTTAGAGTATTAGTTACCGCAAAACTAACGGCGTTTCTGTAACGCGTTACTAAATAACACGTTAGTCCCAACACTGGTAATGAAACAACCAAATGTAGTTCTTCTGCCTCCATCGTCTCCTGTCTTGTGGTTGTGACTCCGTTTGTTTGAGTGACAGAAACAGTCGCGTCTACACCGTCAGGGGTGTGACTTTGATTGACAGCTCATGAATCAATCAGATTGGATGAAGAATGACAGAAAACACGCTGATTGGCCACGGAGGAGAATCTTTGAGTAACCAATTAGAGACCAGCATGAAGTCACATGGAAGAAAAGTTTAAGAACATACAATACACTCATTTGGCCATTGAAATTAAAAGTCAGACACATTTTATGAGTGGACAGATGTGATAATTACTTTTTATTACGTAATGTATGTGTACTGTGTCTATATTTTTCCTGTAATTGTAATGGGGGCGGCGCCCTAGCGCCCCCTATTGACAAGCCGCCACTGCTCTTGGTCGTGTTTTAAATCGGCAGATAAAAGCTTTATCTCTCTTGTCTCCAGGAAGTACGAGCAGGCCCTGGAGTTCCACCGCTGATAAAACCTTCTCTTTATTCTGCAGGAAGTACGAGCAGGCCCTGGAGTTCCACCGCTGATAAAACCTTCTCTTTATTCTGCAGGAAGTACGAGCAGGCCCTGGAGTTCCACCGCCAGGCGCTGGTGCTGATCCCCCAGCACGCCTCCACCTACGCTGCTATCGGATACGTGCACAGCCTCATGGGAGACTTTGAGAGTGCTATTGATTATTTTCACACGGTGAGTCTGACGGGGACTCCATCTCCCACAATCCTTCACTTCTTCTCCCCAAACCTGCAGAAATATGAGTCTCATTGTAGTCCTGCTGTACATGACTGTCTCAGAAAATTAGAGTATTGATAAAGTCCTTTATTTTCTGTAATGCAATTACAAAAAAAAAAATGTCATACATTCTGGATTCATTACAAATCAACTGAAATATTGCAAGCCTTTTATTATTTTAATATTGCTGATCATGGTTTACAGCTTAAGAAAACTCAAATATCCTATCTCAAAAAATTAGAATATTCTGGGAATCTTAATCTTAAACTGTAAACCATAATCAGCAATATTAAAATAATAAAAGGCTTGTAATATTTCAGTTGATTTGTAATGAATCCAGAATGTACGACATTTTTGCATTACAGAAAATAAAAGGACTTTATCACAATATTCTAATTTTCTGAGACAGTCCTGTAGTCCTTGTTAAAAACGCTTTATAAATAAAGTTTGGATTGATTGATTGATTGATTGTAGGTTTGTTTCCAGTTTCTTTCTTGTCTTGTGGTTGTAATGTTTTTCCTGCATAATTGAATGATGTATTAAGTTTAGCTCCATGACTGAGTGTGTCCTTGTTTTCAGGCTCTGGGCCTGAAGAGAGACGACACGTTCTCCGTGACGATGCTGGGACACTGTATCGAGATGTACATCGGAGACACGGACGCCTATATAGGTGGGTAGAGGGGGACGGTTCAGACCTGGAACAGAGGAGAACACTTTCTACACTCACGAGTCTCTTGTGAGTTAGAGAGTTGTGAGCCTCGCGGGGCCTTCGTCCGGTTTTGTCCGGTTTCGTCCAGGTTGACTCAGATCTAGAACAGGCCAAAGGCTTTAATGAGACTACTGCACCAATTGATGTGGACTATACCGTATTTTCGCAACCATTAGGCGCATATAAATGTCTTTTTTTTTTTTTTTTTTTAAATGAGCCACGCGCCCAATGACGCAATGCGCCCATTGTATTATTGTAAAGGCTGATTTATGTCGTTTAAGTCGATGCAGCCCTACGCTGTACTCTACGCCATCGGGCTCGTCAGTGTAACATAGATCCATAAGGCGGACGTAGTAGGGGCCGCCATGAGAAGTTAAAGGGGGAAGGGGGGTGTGAATTGCCCGTGATTGCCCGGCTTTGTGGCGACACCTGGGGCGGACGGGGCGACTCGGCCTCCCTAGCGAGACGCGGCTCCGGGGGAGCTGCGCCGCAGAGGCGGGCCGGAAGGCCGGCGGGCTCCGTGGTTTACTGCTGAAGGATTGTAGATGCGTGGGCTGACGTGTCTGCTGGGTTGGACTGTTCTGCATCATTTCCGAGGGGCCGCACGGCAGGAAAGTGACTCGGCTGCAGCTGCAGTTCTCCCAGTCTCAGCGCGATCAGGCTCGGATCAATGCAGAAACGGAGGATGAAGATCTCTATGGGTTTGATTAATGTAATAACTTAAATAAAGTACAATCAAGTTTTGCTTCCGCTTTATTTTAAATTTATTTTTTATCGCTGTATTTGTGTGTGTGTTGTAAGGCGGCGCTCCGGGTGTGTAGACGGCGACGTTTCGGTCAGTGCGCCATATGTGTTTTAAATCCAAAAATGACACAAAAAACTGAGGGTGCGCCCTCGCGAAAATACGGTCAATTAAAAGCAAACTGACAATAATAAAACTGCTCAAAATCACCTTCCTCCTATAAAATGCTATTGGTCTCCAGTATTTAAATAGTGTTGGTTAAAGTTTTACACCTTAAATGCTGCATTAGAAAACAGAAGAGCTAATACAGTATTTAACTTTTTTACTTGAAACCTTTGGGAAGCGTCCGCTCGGCAGAAAAGGAGCCGTTCTTAAAGTTGCTGCAGGGATGGAATTGGGGGAATATGAACTGGCCTGAGAAAAATATTTCTGTCAAATATTTGTTTTGCTTTAATCCCTATACTCATACTTACGGTGGCCGAGACCCGCCATTGCTGAAAATAAAAGTAACGCTGCAAACAGAAACAAACGCTGCTGCAAATTAAAGAAACGCTTAGAAAATAAAATAAATGCTGCAAATAAAATAAAAAAATGACTGAGATAAAAAAGCCACAATGGAAGTGAATTACCGGGGACTATTTTTGCCGATGCACCGGTGTTGCACATTAAAAATTACACGTAGCGACGTTGAACACTAACCTTTTCACTTATTTTCTCGTTCGTTGTTCTTCTTATTCCTCGCTCTTCTTATTTCTTCCTTTTCACTTACGTCCTCTTCGTCTTCTTCTTCTCCTCTCGTAAAAAACACCATCAGCAAAAATAGTCCCCGGTAATTCACTTCCGCTGTGGCTTTTTATTTGCGTCTTTTTTTTAAATTTGCAGCGGCGTTTATTTATATTTGCAGCATTTCTTTTATTTGAAGCGGCCTTTGTTTTTATTTGCAGCGTTTATTTTATTTGCGTTTCTTTAATTTTCAGCAATGGCGGGTCTTGGCCACCGTACATACTCGCAAACAAAACCCCTTCACCACCGAGCGAATGTTCCCAGCGAACACTCCGGCCAGTGAGAGGCCACTGCCCCTAATGGAGTGGAGGTGCAATTGCATTTTATTCTAGGACAGTAAAAAAAAAATCTAAATAAAAAAGCCTGTTTCCCGAGGTGAAACGCGCCCCCCCCTGACGGAGCCTCCCCTGGGGGGCCCCACTATTTGAGAAGCCCGGTCGTAGATCAGAGAGAATAACATAGTTTCCTCGTTTCCGTTTCAGGCACCGACATCAACGACAAGGTCCGGTCCAACCTGAACACGCCGGCGCTGATGAAGATGCTGAACTCGGAGCAGAGCGAGCTGACGGCCACGCCGCGGGCCGAGGACGGCGGCGCGGCGGAGACGGAGACGGCGCTGGAGACGCCGTCGGAGACGCAGCCGGAGACGCCGGCGTCCAGCCAGGACAAGATGCTGCTGGAGACGCCGCTGCGGCTGTCGCTCACGCTGGAGTGTGACATGTACGAGAGCGACATGATGCTGGACACGCTGTCCGACGCCAGCACGTGATGGGGGGGTTTCCTGGGGGGGGGGACCTCCCCGTGACCCCCGTGACCCCTGGGGGGCCCTGACCCCTGCAGGTCGTCACCCTCATAGACATATATACGTAGACGCCCCATCGAGCCCTGAGCCGTACGTCAACGTCGCCGCCATATTGGATGTTCAAGACTGTAAACTAATACAAGTAAATGGACTTATTTTCATAAAGCGCCTTTCTACAAAGAAATGTACGTTTTACGTCTCATTTATTCATTCACACACGCACTAATATACTTGGGAAACAGTTAGACACCAAATATAATATATTTAATTTTCTCAGATGGCAAAAATAAGAACTTTATTGATCCCACATAGGAGTAATTCATGTTATATCAGCTTACAAAAAATGAAGAAAAATCACAAAAATAAGAAACATATAGAAAAATATTTTCTCATCAACAAAACATATTTTAATTTAACATATTTGAAACATTTTTCAGACAATAAAATAACTGAAAAAAATCTTTAAAAAGGTTCAAATATGTTATTTTGTTATTTGAAAATTTTTTAATTTGTTTTGGTGATGAGAAAATCTGTTTCTCTATTTTTCTTATTTTTGTGAGGGGGATATATATTGTTTTTCGGCACTACCTTGTTCTCTATAGCTGATATAACATGAATTACTCCTATGTGGGATCAATAAAGTTCTTATTTTTGCCATCTGAGAAAATTAAATATATTATATTTGGTGCCTAACTGTTTCCAAGTATATTAGTGCGTGTGTGAATGAATAAATGAGACGTAAAACGTACATTTCTTTGTAGAAAGGAGCTTTATGAAAATAAGTCCATTTACTTGTATTAGTTTACAGTCTTGAACATCCAATATGGCTGCGACGGTGACGTATCACAGCAGCTCCATGGGAGGAGGAGGAGACGTGGATATGGTCTCCCTGGTGAATGTGAGTGTTTGAGCAGCCAGCGCTGCAGAACTCAGAAATGAACTTTAACGGGGACGACTCTGGTCTCGGGGTTTAAAGGTCGGTCTGACTCCTGATTGGCCGGAACAACCCCCCCCCCCTGATTGGCCACACCCCCCGCCCCCCCCCCCCCCCTCTCCCCCCGGGGTGAAGGCGGCGCCCCCACTGGTGACCTGTGGATCTGCAGCCTCAACAGGAGAATGAGCAGCAGTTTTGGTAACAGTTTTAGTTATTCAGATAATAAACCACGTATCTATCTTTAAACAGACGCCCCCTTTTCTTCTTTTGGTGATTTATTTAATTTTTTATTTCAGAATGTATTAAAGTTTAGCCCATTGAGATGTAACTTCTCATTTTCAAGGGAGTCCCAAGAAAACATACAACATTACAATAAATCACATTACAGTCTAGTACAGGGGTCGGCAAACCAACATGTTTTAGATCCATATTGGACCAAAAACACAAAAAACTAATCTGTCTGGAGCCGCAAAAATGAAAAGTCTTAGAATGAAGGCAAATGGCAAAAGGGGAAATGTCGAGAAAAAAGTCAGAATTTCAAGAAAAAAGTCGAAATGTCTAGATTAAAAAGGAAAGGAAAAAGGAAGAAAAAAAGGAGAAAAAAAAACAAGAAAAAAAGAGAACAAAAAGAAAATAAAGAGGAAAAAAAAGAAGAAAAAAGGAAAAAAAAGGTCAAACATCTTTGAAAAAGCTCCAGGAGCCACTAGGGCGGCGCTAAAGAGCCGCGGGTTGACGACCCCTGGTCTAGACGGAGATGACGTAAAACACACACACAGTCTAGTTCCGGGGTCAGCAACCCTGATCCTCGAGGGCCGGTGTCCCTGCAGGTTTTAGATGTTTCCCTGCTTCATTGCACCATGATACAAGTGACTGTGTCATTAACAGAATTGTGCAGCCCTGGATGACAAGCTGGTGACAATGATTAATTAGAATCAGGTGTGTTAAAGCAGGGAAACATCTAAAACATGCAGGACACCGACCCTCGAGGACCAGGGTTGCTGACCCCTGGTCTAGTTACTAAATAGACTAATTGAATAACTGGAACAATGAAATGAATAGAACATAACAGAGAAAAGAAAAAAGGACAAAAAATACATAAATAAATTAAAAACTTAGGCAATGTGTTTTAAGATGAGAATATAATGACAACTTAAAACAATGAAAAGAGGTAATAGAACGCAAAAAGAGAGGAAGATTATTCCAATCTGATAGTTTTAAAATAAAATGATCTTTTACCAACCTCTTTTAAAATTCTAGGAACAAAGAAAAAAGTAAAATCCACATGTCTGAGTGAGAATGGAGAGTTTTATAGAATCATGAGTTCTGTTAAATATGGAGGAAAAACAGTGAAAATAAACACATTTAAAAGGAAGTGACAGTGAAACTGAAACCAGTTCAATAATCAAACATAAAACAATGATGTTCTGAAAGGACAACGTAACACAAATCTAATAATGAATTAAATAAAACAGTCAGAGGTTTAAGATCTGGAGTATTTTAATAAACAATATCTGCATAATCAACCCGTGGTAGTTTGATGAGAAATGAACCTTTTTCTGACAGGAAGTGAACTTTTTTAACAGAATAATCAACGTGAGGTTTAAAGGTTAAAGTTCCGGGTCCAAAGTCCAGGATATTTGAATGTGTGACTTTATCAACGAGAGATCCATCGGAAAAATAAATATAAAATCAGAAGAGCGGGATCGGAGGTGACGAGTGTTTCTGAGTGTTTTTGTTCAGAATGAAAAGTTTGTTCCAGCAAACGAAAGCGTCAGATCAGGAGGAGGAACATTCACCTGCACCAGGACCAGGTTCCTTTCTGATCTGATCCAGTAAAATCCAGCTGGATCAGCGATACCGACCCCATACATCCTCCAAATACACCTAATGTACATTTACAGGACTGTCTCAGAAAATTAGAATATTGTGATAAAGTTCTTTATTTTCTGTAATGCAATTAAAAAAACTAAAATGTCATACATTCTGGATTCATTACAAATCAACTGAAATATTAAAAGCCTTTTATTATTTTAATATTGCTGATTATGGTTTACAGTTTAAGATTAAGATTCCCAGAATATTCTAATTTTTTGAGATAGGATATTTGAGTTTTCTTAAAATGTATATAAAGATAATGCAATTTTATTCATTAAAAAAAAAGGTATTTTTAGTTAGTTGTTGTTAGTACAACCATAAATCAGCCTAGACGGATTTATGGTTCACCAGGAGCAAGGGCTCTGGTTGATGTTGATCCAGGACCAAACTTGTTAAGGAGCATCAAACTCACTCTTATCTACGCAGAAATAACGCTAAAATATAAAACAGGCTTCCCAAAGTGTGATTTATGGTGAAATAGGAAACTGAAGATGTGCAGCTACATGAGTAGGCTATATACACTGTTGGCGTCAGGAGATCTTTGACGCTTTCAGTGTGAACGCAGACCCACGAGCGGGTCCTCCAGGAGGCAGGAGCTCCGGTTCCACACCGCGCCTGCGTGGGGAGGAAGTTTCCTCTTCTCTGGGTTTGGTCTCCGTGAAACTTTCTTCCAGGAACTTTCATCTTTCCTCATCTTTCCTCTCGTGATCCGGAGACCCGTCCGTGTCCTGCCAGACAGAAGGGAGTGTAGTTTGATTCCGTCCACCCGTGTCTGGCGTGGACAGTAAGTTGGTGTTTCGTTTGGAAGAAATAAATGTATTTGGTAACAACTGCTTCCACTTTCTTCAGCTTTAGAATGTATTAAAGTTTAGCCCCTTGAGATGCAATATCTCATTTTCAAGGGGGTCCCATAAAACATACAACATTACAATATATTACATTACAGTTTAGACATTTATGACATAAAACACACACACCCCCTCCCACACACAACCCCTACCACATACATCTAGTTACAAAATAGGCTAATTGAATAACCGAAACAATAAGTTAATGTAACGTAACAGAGAGAAAATAAAAAATAAATAGAAAAAAGGACAAAAAAAAAACATAAATAAATTAAAAACATATGCAATTTGTTTTAAGATGAGAATATAATGACAACTTAAAACAATGAAAAGAGGTAATAGAACGGAAAAAGAGGAAGATTATTCCAATCTAAAGCTCCATCGAGCTTTAAAATAAAATGATCTTTTAACGACCTCTTTTAAAATTCTAGGAACAAAGAAAAAAGGAAAATTCATATGTCTGAGTGAGTTTGGAGAGTTATATAGAATCATGAGTTCTTTTAAATATGGAGGAAAAACAGTGAAAATAAACACATTTAAAAAGGAATTGACAGTGAAACTGCTCTAGATTTGGGCTGAAACCAGTTCAATAAATCAAACATAAAACAATGATGTGTTCTTTTACAACCGAAACACTGGTGGAATAAAGAAATTATTACAATTCTGAGTCATATTCCAAACCATCAAGCATTTAACAACTTTCCACAGCCTGTAGTGAGACGGGACCGATCCACGACGGGCTTCTGTGATCGCGAGACCGGGAGTTCTCGCGGGAAGTGCGCGGCGGAGCGAGAAGAGGGAGATGGAGAGATGAGGTCTGAGAAGGACCAGGTTCCCGCGAACAGGGACAAGGGGGGGGTGGAGATCCAGTTCCGGGACCTCCCGCGGGACCAGGACCTGCTGCACCCGGGGGGCCTGAAGCCCAAGGAGGACAAGAAGGAGGTTTTCACCAAGGTAGGAGCTCGGGCCCGCGGGCCCGCGGGGTTTACTGCTGGAAACACAAACATGGAGGAGGCGGAGCCGCTTCAGATCCGCTTCTGAGCCATGTTTCAGCACCGCGGACAGCGACGCTTCAGCACCGCGGACAGCGACGCTTCAGCACCGTTAACAGAGACGGTTTCAGCACCGCGGACAGCGACAGTTCAGCACCGTTAACAGAGACGGTTCAGACACGGTTCAGCACCGCGGACAGCGACCGCAGCTCGGTTGCTGCCGTCGCTGTCCGCGGTGCTGAACCGTCGCTGTTAACGGGGATTCCACGGCGCCTGTCCACGGAATCGCACCCACGCAACAGCCTCTGAGCGTTGGCGCGGGTCTTTGCGGGTCACGTGGGGCAGGTGCAGCTTGGGTTGCCACCTTTTAGAAATAGAAATAAGGGATTTCAGCAGTGCAGGCGCCAAAAAAAGGAACATCCCCAAAACTTCTAAAATGCATAGAAATGCTTTGATTTAAAGTTTTCATTTTCATTTTTCATTTTATTCTTTATTTTCATTCAAAAAACAAAACAATTCAATACAAACACAAATACAAATGTTCCTAACTTATGAATGAAAAGGGAGCAGAAAGAACAAGAATCTTATCTGATCTGCCCCTTTCACAAATAACATCATTTAATAATAATTAAAAAAAAAAAAAAAAACTAAGTGAATAAAAACAACTAAAATAAAATTAAAATAACATTAAATAAAATTACCACCGCCTACGGGTATGTCAATCAAACTCAACATTTTTCGTTATATTTCCTTAACATACAGGTTTTAATTGTTCTTTTAAATGTAATGTTTGATTTGGATTCTTTGTTTTCTTTGTTCAGATTGTTCCATAAATTGATTCCTTTCACAGAAACACAACGTTCCATCAATTTTGTCCTGCATCTTGGTTTTATAAAAATCTCTGTTCCTTTTAAGTTATACTTGCTTTTTCTTTTTTCAAATCTTTTCTGAATGTTGATTGGTAAAGTTTTTTTATGAGCTTTAAACATAATTTGCAGAATACTATAGTCTACTAGTTCATGAAATTTCAACAAATTTAACTGAAGGAATAATGGATTTGTTGGATCTCTATATCGTTTTCTACTAATTATCCTTATGGCTCTTTTTTGCAGAATGAAAAAAGTTTAAAGTGCCTTAATAGCATTTAACTTGCATGACTGTACAGACAGACAACAATACTAGCAGCTGAAATAGCCTCCTATGGTACTGTACATCCACATCAGCCAAGATGTAGAATAACCTAGAGGTGAAGGTCGGAAAATTAGAATATGGTGTAAAAGTAAATTTATTTCCATCATTTAACTTAAAAGGTGAAACTAATATATTAGTCTCATCACATGCAAATCAAGATATTTTAAGCCTTTATTTGTTATAATTATGATGATTGAATTGTTTATTGATTTCATAAAATATTCACATTTTATTTTTATTTTTTATTTGGGGTTTTCATAAACTGTGAGCCATAATCACCAAAATTATAACAAATAAAGGCTTGAAATATCTCACTTTGCATATAGTGGGAAATAATATATTTGTTTCACCTTTAGTTGAATTTACTGAAACGAGTTTTGCAATATATTCTAATTTTCCAACCTTCACCTGTAGATTATAACATCAATAAATAACAGAGAGAACCAACACATGTTGCCGTCTTTATTTAATATATCCTGTCCTTTATTTTGTTCATTATTGTTGGTTCGTTGTTCACGTGTGCGAGTGTGACAGACGTGCATCATGGGACAATTGTGAAATACGGAATAAAATGCGTTCTGTATTGGTTCAATACAGAATGCAACTTTTAATTCCCAATTACGTAACAATTCCGTATTTCAAGGGACGGGTGGCGACGCTGGGTGCAGCTGATGTTTACACCGACATCTCAGGTTCAGGCTGTTTCCGTGTTAATGACGTCATGAACCACTCGTGTAAAACTCAACACTTCACCACCGACATGATTGATGTGGAGAAGAGGAGTTTTATAACAGCAGAGGAGCTGAGCTGATGGATGGATGATGGAATACAGGTCTTCTCATCTAATCTTAGATTCCCATAAACAGAGATGTTGTTCCAGCCTTTGATTGGTTTGTGTGTCAGAACCTGAAAAATCTGTTAAAAGCTGCTCAGCTCTGTAACCATTAATTTGGGCTCTCTTCTGGGTGTGTGTATGTGGGATAAGGGATGGGTGCGTGGGTGGGGGGCGTGTCAGGGTGGGGGGATTGCACGCAGATGATTGCAGCCATGTTGTTTTAAATTGTTTTCTAAATAATCTGTGTATTTTTCTTGGTATTGTATTACTTGTTACTGTATTTCTTTTTTTATTGTGAACTTTCAAGGGACTGCAGATGCAAATTAGCTTAAAGCTATAATCTGGTACAGTGCATCAGATGGCAACATTTATGTTTTAACTGTACACTGTCCCTTTTTAAATAAAATTGAATTGAGAAATGAGAAACCTCCTCTCTCCGTCCATCTGATCCAGATCTCTGGTGCTTCAGGTGGTGATGGATGGATGATGGATGGATCATCCATCATCCCTCCATCTGATCCAGGTGTGGGTGTTTCCAGGTGGTGATGGAGGGATGATGGATGGATGGATGGATGATGGAGGGATGATGGATGGATGGATGGATGATGGAGGGATGATGGATGGATCATCCATCATCCCTCCATCTGATGCAGGTGTGGTTGTTTCAGGTGGTGATGGAGGGATGATGGAGGGATCATCCATCATCCCTCCATCCATCATCCCTCCATCTGATCCAGGTGTGGGTGTTTCCAGGTGGTGATGGAGGGATGATGGATGGATGGATGGATGATGGAGGGATGATGGATGGATCATCCATCATCCCTCCATCTGATCCAGGTGTGGTGTTTCTGGGTGGTGTTTCAGGTGGTGATCCGGCGTCTCCCTCCGACTCTCTCCAGGGATCAGCTGGAGGAGCAGCTCAGTCCTCTTCCTTCCTACGACTACTTTGAGTTCTTCCCTGCAGATCAGAGGTACGACGTTCTGGGGATGGAGGTGTTTCTGTATTATGGGATGTTTCTGGATGTTTCTGTTGTGTAGATGTTTCTGATGTGTCTGTATTATGGGATGTGTCTGTATTATGGGATGTGTCTGTATTATGGGATGTTTCTGGTTGTTTCTGTCTGTATTATGGGATGTCCCTGACTCTCTCCTCCTCGTCCTCCTCCCCCTCCTCCTCCTCTTCCTCCTCCTCCTCCTCCAGCCTGTATCCTCACCTGTTCTCCAGAGCTTACATCAACTTCAGGAACCCGGAGGAAATCCTGCTGTTCAGGGACCGGTTCGACGGCTACGTCTTCATCGACAACCGAGGTGGGTCTGTCCTCGTCTCTGGACTCCCCCACCATGGTTTTAGTGTCTCTGTTGCCACGGCGACCACTGAACGCATGTCCCTGTCTCCAGGCCAGGAGTTTCCCGCCGTGGTGGAATTCGCTCCTTTCCAGAAGATTTCCAAGAAGAAGCTGAAGAAGAAAGATGCCAAAGCTGGAAGCATCGAAGAAGGTAGAGAAATACTAAAATACTAAAATACTGAGATACTAGAATGCTGAAATACTGAGATACGTAAATACTGAGATACTGAGATACTAAAATACTGAAATACTGAAATACTGAAATACTAAAATACTGAGATACTGAAATACTGAAATACTGAAATACTAAAATACTGAAATACTGGAATACTGAGATACTGAAATACTGAAATACTGAGATACTAAAATACTGAAATACTGAA
This sequence comes from Cololabis saira, assembly GCF_033807715.1. Taxonomy (NCBI): domain Eukaryota; kingdom Metazoa; phylum Chordata; class Actinopteri; order Beloniformes; family Belonidae; genus Cololabis; species Cololabis saira. The sequence goes on from NC_084592.1 coordinate 48,572,711, forward strand.
ATACTAAAATACTGAAATACTGAAATACTAAAATACTGAAATACTGGAATACTGAGATACTGAAATACTGAAATACTGAGATACTAAAATACTGAGATACTGAAATACTGAAATACTGAAATACTGAAATACTAAAATACTAAAATACTGAAATACTGAAATACTAAAATACTGAAATACTGACATACTAAAATACTGACATACTGAAATACTAAAATACTGAAATACTGAAATACTAAAATACTAAAATACTGAAATACTGAAATACTAAAATACTGAAATACTGGAATACTGAGATACTAAAATACTAAAATACTGAAATACTGAAATACTGAAATACTGAAATACTAAAATACTAAAATACTGAAATACTAAAATACTGAAATACTGAAATACTAAAATACTGAAATACTGAAATACTAAAATACTGAAATACTGAAATACTGAGATACTGAAATACTGAAATACTGAGATACTGAAATACTGAAATACTAAAATACTGAGATACTGAAATACTGAAATACTGAAATACTGAAATACTGAAATACTAAAATACTAAAATACTGAAATACTGAAATACTGAAATACTAAAATACTAAAATACTGAAATACTGAAATACTAAAATACTGAGATACTGAAATACTGAAATACTAAAATACTAAAATACTGAAATACTGAAATACTGAAATACTAAAATACTGAAATACTAAAATACTGAAATACTAAAATACTGAAATACTGGAATACTGAGATACTGAAATACTGAAATACTAAAATACTGAAATACTGGAATACTGAGATACTGAAATACTGAAATACTGAGATACTGAAATACTGAAATACTAAAATACTGAAATACTGGAATACTGAGATACTAAAATACTGAAATACTGAAATACTAAAATACTGAAATACTGAAATACTGAAATACTGAGATACTAAAATACTGAAATACTGAAATACTAAAATACTGAAATACTAAAATACTGAAATACTAAAATACTGAAATACAAAAATACTAAAATACTAAAATACTGAAATACTGAAATACTGAGATACTGAAATACTGAAATACTAAAATACTAAAATACTAAAATACTGAGATACTGGAATACTAAAATACTGAGATACTAAAATACTGGAATACTAAAATACTGAGATACTACCCCCCCCCCCCCCCCCCCCCCAGATCCGGAGTACCGGAGGTTCCTGGAGTTTTATTCCTGCGATGAGGAAAAGTCGATGGCGAATCCAGAGACGCTGCTGGGGGAGATCGAGGCCCGGACCAAGGAGCTCATAGGTAGGAGCCCCCCCTCCCCCAGGCTCAGACCAGAACCCCCCCCCCTACCTATGAGGGGGGGGGGGGTCCTAGTCTGACCCCCCCAGGACCAGACCAGACCTGTACATGTGATCCGTCCTGATCACCACTTCCTGTCTTGCAGCGCGGCGCACCACCCCCCTGCTGGAATACATCAAGAACAAGAAGATTGAGAAGCAGGTGAGAAGCAGCCGGAGACACAGGTGGATCAGGCTGAGAGCTGATCTCTAACGGAGACACAGGTGGATCAAGCTGAGAGCTGATCTCTAACAGAGACACAGGTGGATCAAGCTGAGAGCTGATCTCTAACGGAGACACAGGTGGATCAGGCTGAGAGCTGATCTCTAAAAGAGACACAGGTGGATCAAGCTGAGAGCTGATCTCTAACGGAGACACAGGTGGATCAAGCTGAGAGCTGATCTCTAACGGAGACACAGGTGGATCAGGCTGAGAGCTGATCTCTAACGGAGACACAGGTGGATCAGGCTGAGAGCTGATCTCTAACGGAGACACAGGTGGATCAGGCTGAGAGCTGATCTCTAACGGAGACACAGGTGGATCAGGCTGAGAGCTGATCTCTAACGGAGACACAGGTGGATCAAGCTGAGAGCTGATCTCTAAAAGAGACACAGGTGGATCAAGCTGAGAGCTGATCTCTAACGGAGACACAGGTGGATCAGGCTGAGAGCTGATCTCTAAAAGAGACACAGGTGGATCAAGCTGAGAGCTGATCTCTAACGGAGACACAGGTGGATCAAGCTGAGAGCTGATCTCTAACGGAGACACAGGTGGATCAGGCTGAGAGCTGATCTCTAACGGAGACACAGGTGGATCAGGCTGAGAGCTGATCTCTAACGGAGACACGGGTGGATCAGGCTGAGAGCTGATCTCTAACGGAGACACAGGTGGATCAGGCTGAGAGCTGATCTCTAACGGAGACACAGGTGGATCAGGCTGAGAGCTGATCTCTAACAGAGACACAGGTGGATCAGGCTGAGAGCTGATCTCTAACGGAGACACAGGTGGATCAGGCTGAGAACTGATCTCTAACGGAGACACAGGTGGATCAAGCTGAGAGCTGATCTCTAACGGAGATCAGGCTGAGAGCTGATCTCTAACGGAGACACAGGTGGATCAAGCTGAGAGCTGATCTCTAACGGAGACATAGGTGGATCAGGCTGAGAGCTGATCTCTAACGGAGACACAGGTGGATCAAGCTGAGAGCTGATCTCTAACAGAGACACAGGTGGATCAGGCTGAGAGCTGATCTCTAACGGAGATCAAGCTGAGAGCTGATCTCTAACGGAGACACAGGTGGATCAGGCTGAGAGCTGATCTCTAGAGGAGACACAGGTGGATCAGGCTGAGAGCTGATCTCTAACGGAGACACAGGTGGATCAAGTTGAGAGCTGATCTCTAACGGAGACAAAGGTGGATCAAGCTGAGAGCTGATCTCTAACGGAGACACAGGTGGATCAAGCTGAGAGCTGATCTCTAACGGAGACACAGGTGGATCAGGCTGAGAGCTGATCTCTAACGGAGACACAGGTGGATCAGGCTGAGAGCTGATCTCTAGCGGAGATCAAGCTGAGAGCTGATCTCTAACGGAGACACAGGTGAACTCTAACCCTCTAACTGAAAACCTTCTGCAGAGGATCCGGGAGGAGAAGAGGGAGGAGAGGAGGCGACGGGAGCTGGAGAAGAAGCGCCAGCGCGAGGAGGAGAAGAGGAAGAGACGGGAGGAGGAGCGACGCAAGAGGAAGGAGGCGGAGAAGCAGAAGAAGCTGTCGGACAAAGACATCAAGATCAAGGTGAGAGGTCAGCTGATGGCTGCCGGGCGTCTGATTGGTCGGTTTGCTGAGCTGCAGCTCTTCTGTGTTCTGCACCAGAATCAGAATCAGAATCAGAATCAGATTTATTGGTCCGACAAGGAATTTGACTCCGGTTATTTCGCTCACTGTACCCAGATTTAAAAAGTAGCAAACAGTAAATAGTAAATAAACAAATGGCACTAATTAACATATATACAATTAAAAGGTGAAAGGTGCAGCAGTTTGAGGTAGATATGATTATTGGAAGGTGCATTGTTGCAGCATATGATTATGGGCATGCCAAGTAATGGCATGACCATATTGCAATCGTCCAGAATGGCCCAAAGGGCAATATTGCTAGCATTTTGCTAACAAGCTAAAGTCACAAAAGTCCCACTGCGCACCAGCGGGTGTACAGCATGACCCCGCTCTGTTGTGGAAAAAATAAATCCCCAAAAAATAAAACACGCCCGAAAAAACCTGAAAAATGAAGGCGATATATTAGTATCCAGAAAAGGTTTCCCTTTTCTTCCTTATTCTTATTCCGCACTCTTTTTTCATCCGTTAATACGGCCCGAACCGGAACGTGCACCCATGCATGCCATACATCGTTAGATGCGTCTCCATCGTGTGTTACCGTGGCAACGCTAGATGCCAAAAAGCAAAAAAAAAGGCGAAAATTCGGACGCTTATTGTTCGGCCGAACTTTATCGTAGAGACATCGTTCAAACTTTCAAACACTCAGCCCGATTGGCACTAACGGACCCTAGAACCTCATTATGCTAATTATTACAGTTTTTGCAATATTTACCTTTCTTTTTTTTTCCATTTGACTTTGGACGCTTGTTGCTAGGCAACAGGTTATCGTAGAGACATTGTACAAATGTTCCCCGACTCGGCACGCTGTGGACTTCAACATATTCAAATTTCATGAAGCTGGGATTTAAGGAAATTTTATGTCAATTCATTCGGATGGGGTTTTTTACCATGGTGAAAAAAAAACCTATCCGTTAACGTAGCCTGAACCAGAACGTGCACCCATGCATGGCATACATCGTTGGATGCGTCTCCATCTTGCCTCGATGGGCATTACTTTTCTCAGTCAAAAGCGTTACCGTGGGGACGCTAGACGCCAAAAAGCGCGCCCCATTAATAACTATTGGGAGTACAGGAATGAATGCAATACCACCGTAAACACCTCAAACTGAAATAAAACCACCCCGAACACAACCACTACAGCCCCAAACCAAAGCAGCGAGAGGGGACGAATGGGCAGTAGGGCATGCCCATATCAAAATTTCCAGAAATGTTCTAGTTTTTATTATAATGACTGTTATTATTGCACGGTGATTGATTTCTCTGAGAAGCTGCTGAAGAAAAGCGACAGGGAGGACGATGCTGATCCGGACCGGCCCAAGGACAAGAGCGACGCCGGGGAGACGGACCGGGGCAAGTGGGACAAGACGGGAGGACAGACGGGAGGACAGACGGGAGGACAGACGAAGGTGAAGGAGCAAAAAGAAAAGTAAGAAACCACCAACAGACCGGTCTTTTTTTTTTTATTCTCTTTTTATTATGGTTTTCATGGTTCACATGTGCCTCACCCTAACAATTACAGTTGAGTCACATAGTAGTAAATCTTACATTATACAAATATTACAAAGATGAAAAGGTCCTTCCACCATATTATAAGGAATAAGAACTAAACTCCCTAGAACAGGGATGAGGGCTGCACATTTATGCTTCTACCAAACCTTCACAAGACGTGTAAAGAGACAAAGCTAAACAAAGGTGGAGGGAGGGACGTAAAACCAAGTGTCAGCATTAGATAAAAGATGGTTGTTCCGGTGTGATATACAGGACTGTCTCAGAAAATTAGAATATTGTGTTACAGTTTAAGAAAACTCAAATATCCTATCTCAAAAAATTTGAATATTCTGGGAATCTTAATCTTAAACTGTAAACCATAATCAGCAATATTAAAATAATAAAAGGTTTGCAATATTTCAGTTGATTTGTAATGAATCCAGAATGTATGACATTTTTGTTTTTGTAATTGCATTACAGAAAATAAAGAACTTTATCACAATATTCTAATTTTCTGAGACAGTCCTGTACATAATCCATCCGTCCCATCTTTTCAGAAACACTCCTTGTTACAATCTTATGGCAAAGCTAATTCTTTCCATCTTAAAAACATCATAAATGAGGTCTATCCACTCATCGACAGACGGGTTCTAGTTAGGATCTATGACGACCCGAGTTCCCCCAGATCCAGGGGAACCTTCTGGTTCTGTTCCTCCCAGTTATTAATCGGGTCCCTAATAAATAACTTCTGATAGGAAGTTATGAAACATCCAAATCAGCTTTTAACACAAATGTAATGAAAGATCCTCGTGTTCGTTTGTCTGGTGAACATAAGAAAACCAGTGAAATACTGTAGAATCAAAGTTAATACAAGCTTTTATTATATCGTGCACAATGTTTTCCGGCCGGAGCTGCACTTCTCTCAAACCACAAAGGCAGGAGAGAAATGCACACGGTGGTGATCAATCCAGTCGTATTTATACTAAAAAGGGAGGTGTTCTTTATAGTGAACCCGATCTGCCAAACATATCAGACCTTCAGTCCCTGTTCACTGTTTCCTCCTTAAGATGTCAACCCAGATCACAGATAAGACCCATCAATGTTAAAATATCTGTTTCTCCCCGTTGTCTTCACTTAACAAAGAGTAAATATCTGAACTATCTGAACTAAACCCTGCAGATAAAGAAAACAGTGGAGCCATAAACAGAGGCTGACTCTGCCACGAGAGAAAAACAGCTGAACTATAGCTGACAGATAGCTCTGCATATAGAGAAAACCAACAGTGTAGAATCTTGTAGAAAACCCCTTCAAACTCTTAAACAATTTCATGAAATCCTAACAATAATTTGATGTAAACAGAATGGAAACAGAGGTGATGGTTGGACCTGAGTCCAGCTTTAAACTTAATTATTGATCTGTAAAGTTCTTCTTTTGCTATAAACTCATTCAAGGTCCTTCTTTGGTGGAAATACGAGTCTGATATTTGTGAATCTTACTTTTTTTTCTTCTCAAAACTGGTAACAATACAGTTGCAAAACAAAAACAGAAACGTATACAGGTTCAGGACAGGAGGGGGCGCTAGAGAACAAGAAAAACAGACAAACAAAACATTACAAAACAACCAAATCAATGTGTGTGTGTGTGTGTGTGTGTGTGTGTGTGTGTGTGTGTGTGTGTGTGTGTGTGTGTGTGTGTGTGTGTGTGTGTGTGTGTGTGTTTGTGTGTGTGTAAGAGAGACAGAAGTCAAAACAAAAAAAGTAAATAAAATTAAAAAATAATAGTTATTTAATTAATAACTTAATAATTACTTAATGAAGTAAATTACTTAATAAAGTAAAAGAAGTGGGCAATCAATCAATTAAATAAGTAATATGAAATATAATAATAAATATCTATCTTCATCAACATCGCAATCCTCTTTGAACATAGAAAGCAGCAATAATAGTGATCTATAAAAAAATTCACATTCATTAAAAAAAGGAAAGTAAGTAACAATAATTATGATAATGATATGATATGATTAATAATCAATTAATAATATAATAACAATAATGACAGTAATAACAGTAATATTCTAACAATTATAATAATCACAATTGCATTTGTCATATCAATAATAACAGTAATATGAATATAATAATTATAATCAATAATTTAGTCTCTATTATTATAATAATAATAATAATTAAAGCTGCAAGCAGCGACGAACAGGCCCTTGCGCGTGCAATTTTCACCAATTTTTGTCTAGGACTCAAAACCGAGTCCGATGACGCCACCATGACTCTTTATGTCAAACTATTCAAAAGTTATGGCAGAAAAAAGGGTTCCATCAAATATCGACCAATCAGCTACTAGTATCACTTCCTGTTTAACGTTTAAGTTTGGCGCGGCGCCACGGCCACGTCATTTCACGAAAACTCTCCTGAGCGAGTTTTATGTCGAACGGACGATCCTGCTAGGAGGAGTTCGTTAAAATATGACACGTGAAAATGGCATAAATTGCGCCAAAATTACACGATTAATTCAAAATGTTCAAAATGGCCGACTTCCTGTTCGGTTTCGGCCATGGTGCCAAGAGACTTTTCTTTAAGTTGTGACATGATACAGGTATGTACCGATTTTCGTGCATGTACGTCAAACCGTATTGTGGGGCTTGAGGAACAAAGTTTTCTAGGGGGCGCTGTTGAGCCATTTTGCCACGCCCAGTAATGCAAACCATTAAATATCAAATTTATCGCCAGGCCTGGCTTGGTGCAAAATTTGGTGACATTTGGGGCACGTTTAGGGGGAAAAAGGCCCTCATTTCGTCGGAAGAAAAACGAGAAAAACCATTCCTACAGATACAATAGGGCCTTCACACTGTCAGTGCTAATAACAGCAGCACGGAGGATAATCAACAGCCCAGTAGAAGTCGCCTTTGCCAGCGTCTTCCAGCGGAGCTTGATCTGGTCTGGCGTTCCTACAAATGCTGCTTCACGCAACTTTTCTCTCACCTTCTTGTAAATCTTCTATCCCGGTACTTTCTACCGTCTACAAATGCAGAAATGTTCATATCCTTCATTACATTTATGAAGTGATTAGTCTCCTCCTGGTCTTGGTTTCTCCGTGTTTAGAAGAACTTCCTGGACTCAAAAGACCAGGATTCCTTGCAAAAAGAACATGCGCAGAAAACAGATTCCTGTTCCGTTTGATGGGGAAATCCCGTTAGGTTAAACATGACCCAATATTCGGGGTAGAAAAGGAGGAACCCAGGGGTCATTTTGGGGTTTTTAAAAACCGGAATATGAACAAATTCCGGTTATTCAAAGGGGTTATTGGTGTTTACATGGCCGTGTGCAACTGGATTATTGCTAATATTCCAGTTAGAAAAGGGTTGTTGATGCATGAAAACGTAGTCAATAATATACTTGTTACTGGCCACGTTTAGAGTGTAGAAGCTAGTTTAGATTGTTGGACAGAAGAAGCTGATGATGCTGATGCTCAGCTGTCTTCTCCACCCAGAGCTCCGGCCGACGGGGACAAGGATCCTCCCGGCCGCCGGCCGCGAGACAGCAAGGACCACCGGGGGAAGGACGAGGACCGGAAGCGGCAGCAGCACCACTACGACTTCGACAAGTTCATGAGGAGGAAGGACGAGACCAAGTGGGGGAAGAACTACTGCCAGGACCGGATGGACCGGCCCAGGAAGGAGGGGCACCAGGGGCACCAGGGGCACCAGGGGCATCACCACGGCTTCTACTGCCCCGACGGGGGCGACAAGACGGGCAGGGAGGACCGGGACGACCCGGGGAGGAAGGAGCAGCGGCTCCGGAACAAGGTGAGGGAGGAGGTGAAAAATTCAATTAAAGTCAATTTTATTTATATAGCGTCTAATACAACAGATGCTGTCTCTAGACGCTTTCCAGAGACCCAGAACATAAACCCCTGAGCAATTATTACATAAACAATGGCAGGTAAAAGCTCCCCTAGTGGGAGAAAAACCTTAAGCCAAACAGTGGCAAGAAAAACTCCCCTTTAGGAGGGAAGAAACCTGGACCAGGACCAGGACCTGGACCTGGACCAGGACCAGGACCTGGACCTGGATCATAAGGGGGGACCCTCCTGCCGAAGGCCAGACTGGGGGTCAGGGACATCAACAGCACAGCAGGCAGGTGGAAGCAGCAGCGGGATGACCGGGGGTGGAGACCGCAGGCCAGCACGCAGCTCCCGAAGCTCCGGCCCAATCAGCAAGCCCCAGGTTGGGGTGCAGGGTCGGGGAAAGGTTGAGAAGGGGCAGGGCCAGGGAGGGGAGTCTTGACGGACAAATCTCTCCCCCGCCTGACTGGGCCGTTACCCTGACCGGGCCGTTACCCTGACCGGGCCGTCACCCTGCCCCTCTCACTCCCACGCTGCAGGATCCGGTGTTGTGCATTCAGAGATGCTCTTTGCCACCGGCAGAGGATGCTGCAACATGTACAAAAGAGAAAAAAGAGAAGAAAAGGGGGGCCAGCACAAGAAACTACAGGAGCGACTCTAACACACTAGAGTTTACACTACCTAGAGATTTACCAACACCAGCTAGAGGTTTACTAAACACTAACTATAGGCTTTACTAAACAGAAAGGTTTTAAGTTTAGTTTTAAAGGTGGAGGTGGTGTCAGCCTCCTTAACCCAGATTGGAAGTTGGTTCCATAGTAATGGTGCCTGATAGCAGAACGCCCGCCCTCCAAATCTACATTTAGATACTCTAGGAACTACGAGTAAACCTGCACTCTGAGAGCGGAGAGCTCTGCCAGGAACATAAGGCACTATCAGGTCTAAACAAGGTGAAGGAGGAGGAGAAACAAGGTGAGGGAGGAGGACAAACAATGTTGTGGCAGGGTGGAGGATTGGGTTTGGGCTGCGGGGGAGCAGCCACTCAGCTGATTGGACACACCTGTGCCCAATCAACCTCTCCACCCTGCCTGGCTACATAAAGAGCGGCTGCACACGGTGCTGAGTGCTGGTTCACGTGTGTCTGGGTGAAATAAAGTAAGAATTTCTTCACGAAACCCCCGTGTCCTCTGTGCTGTCGGTCCACCCCAGTAGCACGAGGTTGCTACAAAGGTGAGGGAGGAGGAGAAACAAGGTGAGGGAGGAGGTGAAACAAGGTGAGGGAGGAGGTGAGGGAGGAGGTGAAACAAGGTGAGGGAGGAGGCGAGCACCAGGCTGATGTGGGGGGCTTTTGTCTGTCGTCATGGAAACGTGTTTCTGCTGAAAGTGAAGGTCCCGGTGCCGCTCCACGTTTACACCCGTGTCTCCCTGCAGGACCGACCCGCCATGCAGCTCTACCAGCCCGGGTCCCGCAACAGGAAGCGCATGAGCCCGGCCGGGAAAGGCTACGACTGCGTCGCCGTGAGCCGCTCGCCCGAACACAGGACGGAGACGGAGGGTGTCTCCACGGCAACGGGGCCGGAGAAGGACAAGGAGGAGGACTGAGCCAGACCAGGTGGATGAGGAGACAAATACAAGCACTTACAGAGAAAAACTGTTTTAATGCCAGTAGTTGTGATTAATGAATGTCACTTAAAGTGTGACGGAGTCTGAGTGTGAGTCTTAGGCTCTGTTTCCACGTAGCAAAAACGGTGGTGTTTTCATGCGTTTTGTTCGTTCATTTACACGAAAACGAAGCTCAAAGTCTCCAAAAACCATAATTCCTGAAAACTCTGGCCAACGTGGAGATTTTTAAAAACTCCGTCTTCACGTTTGCTTGTAAACGGAGAGAAACGGACATTTAGGCTTCAGAACGAAAAAAGAAAGAAGAAAAAAGTCGAAATTTTGAGAAAAAAGTCGAAATTTTGGGAAAAGAGTCAAAAATTTTGAGAAGAGTCGAAATTTTGAGAAAAAAGTCAAATATCGAGAAGAAAGTCGAAATTTTGAGAAAAAAGTCGAAATTTTGAGAAAAGTCGAAATTTTGAGAAAAGAGTCAAAATTTTTAGAAAAAAGTCGAGAAAAAAGTCGAAATTTTGAGAAGTAACTCCACATCTCTGTCACTCAAAACGAAAGACTCTCTTCATCTTGGAAGTAACTGGAAGTTACTCGTGTCATTTGTTGATGTTGTTTTCCAGGATTCTGATTGGCTAGCATGACTTTATCTTCTCGTTACACTGCCCCCTGTAGGTTTGGCTGCTCATAGCACCTTAACGGCTATTTATGCAGGTTCCTGGAAATGATGGGATTTTTATAAACGTAGAGGGAGAAATATCAGTTTTTGTAAATACCTGGTTATGTGGAAACGTGGACTGAGTGTGATGGAGTCTGAATATTCCCATGACGATGATGAGGTGATGTTCAGCTCCGGAGAGAGAGCACGTCCTCTGTTTGACGTCTGTCCTCCTCGTCCTCAGGGCTGATGGAGCAGCTCTGGACGCGTCCAGCATCGTCTTCCCTCATGAAGCGTCTCCTCCGTCTCCGTCTCCAGCTGCAGCTGAAGCTCGTCCCTCCTTCGCTGGAGAGTCGATGTTCCTGCTCAGCGAGACTTTAACAGCTACAAACACGGATCATTCTGGATGTCCCCGCGTCTCCAGGAGACGACCTCCGTCTCTCACCTACCAGGACAGTTAGGACACTTTTTTATTTATTTATGTATTTATTCTTTATTCCATCCATTGATAAAATAAAATAACAAACTATTTCATATAAACACAAATGTTCCTAAATTGTGAATGAAAGGGAGCAGAAAGAAGAAGAATCTTATTTAATCTGCACCTTTTTCCCAAGAAATCAATTTACAAAGAACGTAAATTAAAAAACAACAACAGAGTTAACAAAAAACTAAAATAAAATATCTGCCGGCGACACAGACACAAACATTCCTTTTTAGTTCCCGAGTTACAATTCAGTTAATCCCATTCAACAACAACAATCAATGTTTAAACCTTTCATGACGATGGGGATGTCAATCAAACTCAACTAACATATTTCATTATATTTCCTTACTCTACTGGTTTTAATTGTTCTTTTGAATGTAATGTTTCATTTGGATTCTTTGGTTTATTTGTTCAGATTCACTTACTGATGTAGTTTATCTCAAACAGCAGATTTCTTTATGTTTATTTTTGTGAGCCGAGCTAAACACGAGCCAGGAAGAACTCCGTCGTAGAAAAGCATCTTAGGCCGCGTTCAGACTGCAGGCAAATATAATGACTCTTTTGAAGTCTGAACAGTCCCAAACCGCATGAGATCCAATTTTTGCAAACCAGATGGAAACCACCTCCGGGAGGTAGTTTCATATCCGATCATTATCGCATTTGGGCAGATGCGTCTCAGTCTGAACTGCTCCAAACACTCAGATCGGATATGACTGTCCCAGACGCTCCAAACCACCCGCCCATTTCCAGTTGTGGAGCTACTCATCCTTTCACAGAGAGCATGTACAATCTCTGATGTCACGTCAAAAACTATTATTTGTAGTTTAAGTGTTGCAAATTCGCATTACAACATGTTTTAATAGCAGAAAAAAGACCGCATTTCCATGTACGGTGTGGGTCGCCACGTACCCTACGCCGTAGGTCTGCGTTGGTGTAACGCGGAACCATAAATCAGACTTCTGCAGCCCGTCAGCTCATCAGGAGGAGAGGTTAAAGGTTAAAGGTTAGAGAGCGGGGCTGCCAGTTGTTCATTGCTGGTTCGTTTTGTTAACTCTGAGCTTTGTTGGTTGGTTTGTTAGTTTGCTGGTGGTTTTGTTCTCAACACTTTTCTCTGTGACGCCGGTTCCCTCCTGCCGAGACACAACTTTTGCGGTATGCGTTCATTGTTATGTCTAAAAAGGATGCGCAGTGCCGACCCAATCAGAAACAGTACAGATATTTTGGGATTTTTTTATATATATAAAAAGATAAAATTATAAAAAAATAAAGGATCCCCATAACCTTTGATCGGGTGGGCAGGACGCACAGCCCACCCCTGCCCCAAAACCAGCCTCGAGTTCCAGTACACAGAGGTCCGACGGGAGGATTAGAGTGAGATGGGGCAGTCTCAGTGTATGTCCAGCTTTACAGGTATGGAACAGCATGGGAGCTGGCTCCATATTGTTATTGTTTTTGATGTCACAATTACATGACTTCACACAATACACGCGCTGGGTGACGCCTCCGCTCCGACGTTGCTGCTACGGCAACCCGTCAGATCAGTCAATGATGTGGCCCAGTCTGAACAGAGCCAGATCCGATTTGAACACTTGCTAAAAACAGTGTGGACAGTCAGCCCTGAAAATCGGATATGAGAAAGAATCAGATATGAATCAGATTTGCCTGCAGTCTGAACGCGGCTTTAGAAATGAAGTCTGACGTTAGAAGCATGAAAATCCTCTTTTATTGTTTGTGCATGATTTTCTATCGATGCTGTTGAATAAATGGAAAATGGGAAAAGTCATATATATTCATAATATAAGCCTTATTTTAACTTTGCATATGAGCCGAGGTTTATCTGTAATTATGTGTAAATGATTGCTTTGTTTGTTTTTGTCTCCGTAAGTCGTGACAAAATAAAGCTCTTCTGGAAGAACAGTTTGATTGACAGTTTGGGTGTGACATCACACTGTGACATCACTTTTTTTTTTTTTTTTGTTTTTTTAACCTTGTCTGCACACATATTAATGATTGATACCATGAAGGTAGAAACCAAAGGTATATATATGTGCATTATTACTATATTTAATATATATACATATATATACGCATACATATGCATACACATACATAAATATACACATACAGACCCAGTGATTTTTTTTTTTTTTTTGGGGGGGGGTGACGACATCCACTGCCAATCCAGGAAGCAGGAACACACAAATATTAATGTTCATGGACCACTGGTTCTTGGTAACTGTACCAAATATTAATGTCCATGGACCACTGGTTCTTGGTAACTGTACCAAATATTAATGTTCATGGACCACTGGTTCTTGGGGTAACTGTACCAAATATTAATGTCCATGGACCACTGGTTCTTGGTAACTGTACCAAATATTAATGTCCATGGACCACTGGTTCTTGGTAACTGTACCAAATATTAATGTCCATGGACCACTGGTTCTTGGGGTAACTGTACCAAATATTAATGTCCATGGACCACTGGTTCTTGGTAACTGTACCAAATATTAATGTCCATGGACCACTGGTTCTTGGGGTAACTGTACCAAATATTAATGTCCATGGACCACTGGTTCTTGGTAACTATACCAAATATTAATGTCCATGGACCACTGGTTCTTGGTAACTGTACCAAATATTAATGTCCATGGACCACTGGTTCTTGGTAACTGTACCAAATATTAATGTCCATGGACCACTGGTTCTTGGTAACTATACCAAATATTAATGTTCATGGACCACTGGTTCTTGGTAACTGTACCAAATATTAATGTCCATGGACCACTGGTTCTTGGTAACTGTACCAAATATTAATGTCCATGGACCACTGGTTCTTGGGGTAACTGTACCAAATATGAATGTCCATGGACCACTGGTTCTTGGTAACTGTACCAAATATTAATGTCCATGGACCACTGGTTCTTGGGGTAACTGTACCAAATATTAATGTCCATGGACCACTGGTTCTTGGGGTAACTGTACCAAATATTAATGTCCATGGACCACTGGTTCTTGGTAACTGTACCAAATATTAATGTCCATGGACCACTGGTTCTTGGTAACTGTACCAAATATTAATGTCCATGGACCACTGGTTCCTGGTAACTGTACCAAATATTAATGTCCATGGACCACTGGTTCTTGGTAACTGTACCAAATATTAATGTCCATGGACCACTGGTTCTTGGTAACTGTACCAAATATTAATGTCCATGGACCACTGGTTCTTGGTAACTGTACCAAATATTAATGTCCATGGGCCACTGGTTCTTGGTAACTGTACCAAATATTAATGTCCATGGACCACTGGTTCTTGGGGTAACTGTACCAAATATTAATGTCCATGGACCACTGGTTCTTGGTAACTGTACCAAATATTAATGTCCATGGACCACTGGTTCTTGGGGTAACTGTACCAAATATTAATGTCCATGGACCACTGGTTCTTGGTAACTATACCAAATATTAATGTCCATGGACCACTGGTTCTTGGTAACTGTACCAAATATTAATGTCCATGGACCACTGGTTCTTGGTAACTGTACCAAATATTAATGTCCATGGACCACTGGTTCTTGGTAACTATACCAAATATTAATGTTCATGGACCACTGGTTCTTGGTAACTGTACCAAATATTAATGTCCATGGACCACTGGTTCTTGGTAACTGTACCAAATATTAATGTCCATGGACCACTGGTTCTTGGGGTAACTGTACCAAATATGAATGTCCATGGACCACTGGTTCTTGGTAACTGTACCAAATATTAATGTCCATGGACCACTGGTTCTTGGGGTAACTGTACCAAATATTAATGTCCATGGACCACTGGTTCTTGGGGTAACTGTACCAAATATTAATGTCCATGGACCACTGGTTCTTGGTAACTGTACCAAATATTAATGTCCATGGACCACTGGTTCTTGGTAACTGTACCAAATATTAATGTCCATGGACCACTGGTTCCTGGTAACTGTACCAAATATTAATGTCCATGGACCACTGGTTCTTGGTAACTGTACCAAATATTAATGTCCATGGACCACTGGTTCTTGGTAACTGTACCAAATATTAATGTCCATGGACCACTGGTTCTTGGTAACTGTACCAAATATTAATGTCCATGGGCCACTGGTTCTTGGTAACTGTACCAAATATTAATGTCCATGGACCACTGGTTCTTGGTAACTGTACCAAATATTAATGTCCATGGACCACTGGTTCAATGGACCAATGGAACACACGGAGACACATGTCAAGCACTGGAAATCTGCAACAAAAAACCACAAACAAAACACGAAACCGGCACGGAGCCAACCAAAACAATAACAGCAATCGACCCAAATCTGGAGATCTGATCGCAGTCTGAGCTAAGCTACCGCTACCGCTACCTAACCCCAAAAACTAGAGAGCCAGCATGCAGGTGAACAAGCCAGTGTGTATGTCTATGTGTGTGTATGCGTGTATGTATATGATCGCGTGTGTGTGTGTGTGTGTGTGTGTGTGTGTGTGTGTGTGTGTGTGTGTGTGTGTGTGTGTGTGTGTGTGTGTGTGTGTGTGTGTGTGTGTGTGTGTGTGTGTGTAATAAACCAAACAAAGCTCCACCTGAAGTGTATCTATAGTGGGGGAGGGGGGGGAGCAACCCCGCCACCCGCGAGACCAGAGGCCGACACGGAAGAGCCCGGAACCCAGGCCACCAGCAACCCCACAGAGGGGAGAAGCAGGAGGGAGGCAACCCACCGCCTGCGAGGCCCCCCCTGCCCCCCGGTGGGGGCCCGCGGGCGGGGCCCCCATGGCGCGGAAAGAAGCAGCCAGGGATCCCGGCGGACCGCGACCCAGGCAATCCCCGGCCACCCGGTCCGGGCCGGACACGCGGCCAGGAGGCCCTCACCCTCCAGTCCAACGACCCCCACCCGGCCACGCCAGCCTGCCCGGAGAGACAGAGCCGCCCCGGCCGCCGACGCGGGCAGGTGCACCCGCCCCCACGAAAGTGGCCCTCCAAGACCAGGGGCGCCGCAGAGGCAGCGGGGGGGACCGGAGACGGGCCCGGAGAGAGGGAACCCCCCAACAGGGCGACACCCGCGCAGGCCCGACAACGGAGGGCCCCAGACCCAGGCATCCCATTCATTCATCCATTCACCTATCCGCTATCTATACTAATAATAAGATATACTATAATAATAATATATACTATACATAATAATAATACTGATAATACTACTACTACTACTAATAATAATAATAATAATAATAACCATCTTTGTATAATATAATATTGATAAATTATTAAGTTTTGTTGTCCTGCCAATGGAGGCTCAAATCCTCCATGGCAGGACCCTTCCATACCGCATTCTCACCGACACAGACACACAATCACGCACCGTTTCCCCTCCCCGGGGGGGTCCAGCACCGCCAGAAGGCACCCCAGGCTGCACGGCGAGCCCCGCCGGGCCCGGGTATCCCGACCCACCTATCCCAGGCCGGTGAGGGAACGCGGGTGATGTGGGACCCCCTCCCGACCCTGGTGTTGAGTGCATGTGATTAATGCCATAAAAACAGGGAGGGGGAGGGCCAAGTATCAATTTGACACCGACCCCCCCCTCCCGAACTACGTGTCCTTGTCAAATGTATTTATAAAATGTTGAATGTGCAGTGTCTACCGGGACACTGTGACATCACTGACCACAGCGAGACGTGTGAGTGGACAAACACTTTTGTTCACATGTTGTACACAGGTACACACGACAGGTACCATGTTTCATTCCAGTTCAACTTTATTTATAAAGCTTCCATTACAACACAAGTTAAAGCTGAACCTTTAACCCGAAAACGTGTTCTAGCCTGTAGTAAGATACTGATCTACAGGGTCAACAGCACTGAGGTCCAGTAGAACCAGTATGAGGTCCAGTAGAACCAGTAGAACCAGTATGAGGTCCAGTAGAACCAGTAGAACCAGTATGAGGTCCAGTAGAACCAGTATGAGGTCCAGTAGAACCAGTAGAACCAGTATGAGGTCCAGTAAAACCAGTATGAGGTCCAGTAGAACCAGTATGTGGTCCAGTAGAACCAGTAGAACCAGTATGAGGTCCAGTAGAACCAGTATGAGGTCCAGTAGAACCAGTATGAGGTCCAGTAGAACCAGTATGAGGTCCAGTAGAACCAGTATGAGGTCCAGTAGAACCAGTATGAGGTCCAGTAGAACCAGTATGGGGTCCAGTAGAACCGGTATGGACACTAGTCTTTCTATACAAATGGTCACATGACTGGCTGCAACAACCTTTTCCAGAATTTTAGATACAAATGGAAGGTTGGAAATCGGTCTATAATTAGCTAAGATGTCTGGGTCAAGAGAAGGTTTCTTAAGTAAAGGTTTAATGACTGCAATTTTAAAAATCTGCGACACATATCCCGATTTCAGGGATAAGTTGATCTGCTCCAGTGTTGTCGTACCAATAAGAGAGAGAACATTTTTGAGTAGTGGAGGCGGGTTTAGGGTCTAACATAAACATGGATGATTTATGTCAATGTCAATGTCAATTTTATTTATAAAGCACATTTAAAAACGACCGAGGTCGACCAAAGTGCTGTACAGCATACAACAAAACAAAACCAAAAGAAAAACACAGTACACAGTGTAGAAACAATAAAATCACTAACATACTAAAATGATCAATAAAATAGTAATAAAAAATAGAAAATAGAGAATAGACGACAAAGAACAGACACATAAAGTGCACAATCACTTCTCACAGATGTAGATTTAGCTCTATTGAGGACTGAGGTCGGCTCAGGGAGGTCTACAGGATCTACAAGATCCAGTCTAAGGTCCCGTCAGGACCTGAGGAAACTGAAGAAACACCCACAGCAGCTGAAGGGTGGACCTGCCAAACTTCTTCTCTAATTCATAGAGGATTTTTCCATGAGGCCAATAGAGGGAATGTTCATGACATCACAGATGTGACTTCACAGCGGGTTTCGCCCACGGAGTGTCAGAAAGACTGAGTGAATAAAGACTTGAGTGACAGAAAGACTGAGTGTCAGAAAGACTGAGTGGCAGAAAGACTGAGTGGCAGAAAGACTGAGTGAATAAAGACTGAGTGACAGAAAGACTGAGTGGCAGAAAGACTGAGTGGCAGAAAGACTGAGTGGCAGAAAGACTGAGTGAATAAAGACTGAGTGACAGAAAGACTGAGTGGCAGAAAGACTGAGTAAACTTTCAGTTTGAGCAACTGGAAAACATCTAAAACGGGAAAGAGCTGTTGTGCGATCGACTGTACTCATAGATTTAGCAAGAAATCGTAGTTATCGTTTTACAGACTGCTGAAAAATAAGCTTAAGAAAGATAAATGGATCGCTGCAATTCACAGAAACAACTGGATTCCAGTTCCCATTTTGTATCAGGTAATGTTGGATTTTTGGGTAGCTAACGTTAAATCATAAAGTTCGGTGTCCTCATCACTTTAATTTCTACAACAAATCCTGCCTTGAAGTCGGACCAAGCGTCAAGACTTTTGTAAGCCTTCAAGCTTTGCTGCGTGTATTTCCCCGGCGTATAAATTAAGTACATATAAATATCAGGAAACTGGATTGGTGGCCAAATATTAATGTCCATGGACCACTGGTTCTTGGTAACTGTACCAAATATTAATGTCCATGGACCACTGGTTCTTGGGGAAACTGTACCAAATATTAATGTCCATGGACCACTGGTTCTTGGTAACTGTACAAAATATTAATGTCCATGGACCACTGGTTCTTGGTAACTGTACCAAATATTAATGTCCATGGACCACTGGTTCTTGGGGTAACTGTACCAAATATTAATGTCCATGGACCACTGGTTCTTGGTAACTGTACCAAATATTAATGTCCATGGACCACTGGTTCTTGGTAACTGTACCAAATATTAATGTCCATGGACCACTGGTTCTTGGGGTAACTGTACCAAATATTAATGTCCATGGACCACTGGTTCTTGGTAACTGTACCAAATATTAATGTCCATGAACCACTGGTTCTTGGTAACTGTACCAAATATTAATGTCCATGGACCACTGGTTCTTGGTAACTGTACCAAGTATTAATGTCCATGGACCACTGGTTCTTGGGGTAACTGTACCAAATATTAATGTCCATGGACCACTGGTTCTTGGTAACTGTACCAAATATTAATGTCCATGGACCACTGGTTCTTGGTAACTGTACCAAATATTAATGTCCATGGACCACTGGTTCTTGGTAACTGTACCAAATATTAATGTCCATGGACCACTGGTTCTTGGTAACTGTACCAAATATTAATGTCCATGGACCACTGGTTCTTGGTAACTGTACCAAATATTAATGTCCATGGACCACTGGTTCTTGGGGAAACTCTACGGGTCACTGTCAAGTCCAACTGACGCTAATTTAAGCCCAGAATCGGCTGGTATCCCATCTTCTCCACTAGTTGCAGACATTTTTGCTGATGTTTTGCCACTCAGTGCAGTAAGGGGGTCCAGTGGGGGAAGTTACGTCAATGCAGACCCTCTATTCGGAGACCAGCATGTAGCACGGCGAGTGCTACGGGGGCCCGACCGACAGGATAGAGAGGACACGGAGTTTAGTGCAGAACCCTTTTATTGAACCTCACACCCAGGGCACACGTGCACAAGCACCACGACCAGCAGCAGCTTCCCAGTCCTTCCCCCCGCAGATTCTCTGTCTCTCCCTTATAAGGCTGGCAGGGTGGAGAGGCTGACGGGCCACACCTGTGTCCCGTCATCCTGAGTGGCTGCAGCTCCTCCACCCTGCCACACAGCACAACAAACCACAAGAACAATGGAGAACAATGATGGTTATGAGATACTAGTCACTGAGGGTTGATTTGAAGACACACAGCTGCTTCTGTCTTCAGGCCGATGATGAAACCTCTTAGAAGGTGTTTGTCACACTTTCACCCCCAGAAAGCAGAAGCTCAAACAGGAAGCCAGCCGCACGAGGACAAACACGCCGCCGCGACCTCGTGAAATCTCATGTTCTCACTTCACTTTAGCAGGCCCCCACGAGGATCGGGTCCACATGAGGACCGGGTCCACATGAGGACCGGGTCCTGGTGTGGACCAGGTGTGTGTCTGAGAGCACGCAGGGTGCAGAGTCACTGGTGCCACTCCTCCTCCTCCTGGTGTTGCACTTGCATGCATACAGCATGAGGTGGGGGTTTCCTATCTGAGTCACCTCGGTTACGCCGAGTCGACAAGTAAGAGAAAGAAAAATGAAATCATTGAAACATTTTGGGAATTTCCAACAGCAGAGCTCTCATCTTGTTTCTGTTTCGACTTTTCTGCGTAGCGCAGCGTTCAGAGACGGCAGGATGGAAGTGACTAGTGACTAGAGGTGATGGAAGGGACTATTGTTTCAAAGTTTATTTAGACGGGACAATGTATATTAATGTACACTACATTAAGCAGGGACTAGTAACTAGTAACTAGAGGTGATGGAAGGGACTAGTAACTAGTAACTAGAGGTGATGGAAGGGACTAGTTGCTAGTAGCAAGAAGTGATGGAAGGGACTAGTGACTAGTAGCTAGAGGTGATGGAAGGGAATAGTAATTAGTAACTAGAGGTGATGGAAGGGACTAGTAACTAGAGGTGATGGAAGGGAATAGTAGCTAGAGGTGATGGAAGGGAATAGTAGCTAGTAGCTAAAAGGTGATGGAAGGGACTAGTGACTAGTGACTAGTAACTAGAGGTGATGGATGTGACTAGTTGGGTGCAGCAGGACTCGCACCAGCACCCTTGGGTAACAGCGAGAGCGACTCCACGCCTGCGCCGCTGCTCCACAGCCGTTACTTCAGTTGGTGGCAGAAGTTTGGTCACTTGTTTCCTCTCTGGCACTTCAGCCTGTTTCCTCCACGAAGACGCAGCTGCCGCTCACATGCCCTCCTGCCTTCCTGCCCCAACTACCCCCACCAGCCACATCTGCCCCCCACCGGCCACATCTGCCCCCCACCGGCCACACCTGCCCCTCCTGCTCCACATCTGCCCCTCCTGCTCCACATCTGCCTCCGCGTCCCTGAAGGTAAGACCTCCAACCCTTTACTGAGCTCTCTAACGTGGGATTAGTCCTGACTTTAAGACTTTAAAGTACCAAATATTAATGGCTATAAGACTTTACGGCTGTAAGAGCCTTTAGCAGCACGTGCTGCTGGCTCAACTCTTTCTCCTCGTTTTCTTTTGTGCGTAGTATCACTTCGTTTCGTGGTTGTTCCCCTCTCTCGAAACAGAGAAGGGAACAACCACGACTAAAAGACGACATGACAATGAGCTGCTTCTTCAAACACAAACAGCCGTCTGACATAAACATCTTTTGTAGATCGACTGATCCTAAAATGATCATTTAAGTGTTTTGGTTTTTAATCTGAATGAATTACGCTGTTGCCGTTAAGTTGGAATCGGTTTGTTTTCAGAAAACATTCCTCTTTTCGTTTCTCTGTTTATGTACGATCCTTTTATGAGACAAGGTGGCGATAGATAAATAAAGGACAAATATACGTATATATGTGTGTGTATATATATATATATATATATATATATATATATATATATATATATATATATATATATATATATATATATATATATATATATATATATATATATATTTTTTTTTTTTTTTTATTACTGAGGTTTATCCTGCTCTTAACTTATTTATTTCCATTTATTAGAAACCCTGACCTTGTTTTTACTTTCTTTATTCGTTCATTGTTCTTTGCCTTGTGGGCAACATCTGCTTTTATCCTGTTAGTGATTGTGATTCCTGTTCATTGTGATACCTGTTCATTGTTTTTTTGTCCTGTGTCAAATGAATGACGGTAAAGATTGTGTGTGAGATGCCTTTTGCTGTAAAACAAATCTACCCACGGGTATTAATAAAGTCAACTAGAACTTGAACATGAACTTGAGAGACAGTTTAATTCCAGCGCAGTTCTCCGAGCTTCGTCGTGCTTCGTCGTGTTGCCGAGCGACTCTCGAGGCGTCTCTGCCAACAAACCACGACGTTTTCATGTAGTAACCAGGTACTTTCCATTCCTTCACATTTACATAAGAAAACATCACACTGCAGAGGTTTTTCTGGGGTAAAGTTCCTCAGTGCTGCGGTGCTGCGGCGGCTCCTCCATCTTCACCACACGTGCAGAGAAAGTCGTGGTCGACCATTGTCCGCCCCCACATCGTTGATCTCAAACTTAAGCAATGTGCATTTATATTTTGGAGTTATGGCTGTAATTGAAAAAAGGGGAAAAGAGATATGTATGTGTGTCTACATGTATGTACAGTATGCAAGTGTATGTAGAATAGAATAGAATAGAATGTTTTTATCGTCATTTGTACAGGAACAACAAAATTGGATGCTATCTTCTTTAAGGTGCACGGTTTAAAAAATAGATACATTAAAACAACAACAACTATAAAAATAAATAATCTCTAAAAAGACACAAACAGGAAGACAACATACAGTATTCACATTTGGCAGGTATTGCATGATTCTATGGCAGGTGTTGCTCGGTTCGGTCAGTATTGCACATACATGTACAGTATATGTATATATTATATTTAGTTTGGTTTTTTTTTGTTCTTTTTTTTCTTCACACTTGACACCACGTATTGTGTAGCTTCAGTTGTTTAGTAGGCGTTAATAAGCATTAATAAGTTCTGCTTCTGCAGAGCCTTTTTCAGTCAAATTGTAAAATTTGTCTGTTTCTTGTTGCCTTGAAAGGTAAATATGACTGAAATAAACTTAAACTAAACTAAACTAAACTAAACTAAACTAAACTAAACTAAACTACACTAAACTTAAACTAAACTAAACTAAACTAAGCTAAACATCCTGCCAGAGGCCTCAGATAAGACCCACCAGTGTTTAGGGTTTAGCTGAGCGTGTGTTTGCCACAGTGCAGGGTTTAGTGAGCGTGTGTTTGCCACAGTGCAGGGTTTAGCTGAGCGTGTGTTTGCCACAGTGCAGGGTTTAGCTGAGCGTTATCTCCGCGCTGCACGGCAGCAGAAAAAGGTGCCAACCGTCGGCGCGTTAGCGACCGTTGACACGTTTCACCACAAATCAACGTCTTCCTGTGTGAGCGCTCCACCCTGCAGTTACAGTTACAAACTCACATCACACTTGCTCTGATGAGTTCCCCTTTGCCCTGATCACTCAGCCCTCATGCTCTTGTTTACTTCAGATATTATTGATACTTAGATAGAAAATCATGTCAATGTCATCACTATGCTATACTTAACAAATATAAAATGCTCAGCTTTGATAATTTAATGTTGTACTCAGATGTCCGTTTAGTGTATAAAATAATTCATAATACTGCTCCTCCCCCTTTGAAAAACGCTGTTAAGCTCTGAACACACCGTCAGAGCCTCCAGGGGCCTGTACTACGAAGCAAGTTCAACATACCCAGGATATCTTTTCCTTATCCAGATTCACTAACCCGGACAATTGCAATCACGCTAAGCGGTCACACGACGGTGGTTATCAACTCGGTATATCAACCCAGGTTTCTCCAATCTGGATATGAGCGCGTGCACATAAAAGGGGCGGTGTTTTCAGCGCATGACCAATCGCAAGCATGGAGAAGTCCGCTGTCAGAGCCGCTTATTTCAGTAGCGAAGAGCAAACAATAATTTTACGGAAATATGATGAGTATAGGCATATAATACAGGCAAAAAGCAACACAGTTGCAGCTGCAAAATGCAGGAAAGACAGCTGGCAAAAGATCGCTGACTGTATAAATGCGTAAGTTCATAGGGATATAAACATCACTGCCCCATCATTAGGGCATAAGTAGATCTGACTATAATTACAGTTGTCTATTCTGTTAAATGCATGTGTTGCTTAGATGTATTCGTATGGCGTGTATGACAATTGTAGCCTCATTCCTTCAGCTGCAACCCCAGCGGAGTGAAACGCACATGGGAGCAAATAAAAAATAAATATTAAAACATAATTCAAAGCGGTAAGTAGGCTCACTTTCATATCTTAGAAGTACAACAAGTACAAGGCTTTAGTGTTTCTATCACTCTGTTTTAGGATGATATCAGTATACAAAAGCACAATGAAATAGCATTGACATTACTTGCAGCAAACAGAAAAAAAAATGACAAGAAGAAGATCGGAGGGATCCTCTCACGATCCGCGCACCAAGCTCCACTGGATTCTCTTCGAAAGGGCATGCCATTTTCCAAGAGAGCTGATTGGTCAGTGGGCGGTGCTTTTACACCCGGCGATCTGTATCTCGAACATAACCTGCTCCGGAGCAGGTTAGCTGTTCAGCATAAGTTACCATGGCGATGTACCCCGGTGAGAAGTGAACCACCGTCGTAGTCCTGAAAACCCAGGGTTAAACCTGAAGTTACCTCGCTAACCCCAAATCCTGCTTCGTAGTACAGTAGTTCCAGCCCGACAGTCGATGCTGTAGGCTGGTGTTGGGTGCGACTGCAGAGGGAACAGCTCTCTTCCTTGCCAAATCACTGGTGGAGGTTTCTGGGGCATGGCAAGGTGTCGTAGGTTTCCCTGAGCAGAAAGCTGAGTCTGGCCTGTGGCATCTTCCACAGGTCAGCCCAGCTAAGGGGTCTCTTGATGGAGCCTTCCCACGTGGTCCATCTTCCTTGGCGACCTTGCGACACAGCTTTGATGGCGTACTGCTCCTGATTCGCCCTTGACACTTCCTCCACAACCATGGCTCTCCGTTCCCTCTCCGTGGCCTTGGACCACAAGCGTGGGGACTCTCCCCATCCAAGCCCTGCTCTCCCTGCTTGCGTCCTGCCGATTATCTCCTGGTGTTGGAGTCTGCCGACCGCCCTGGCGACCTCTGGGCCTGCTTGCCACTTCCGACCTGTTCGGGTGGGGACAAGTGCACTCCTCACGGTGGGATCCGAGGATTATTTTAGTTCGAGGACCAACCTCGCCTTTTCCTGCTTGTAGCCCAGGGTGATTGACTGGATCGGCAGCTGCAGCGAAGTCGCCCCAAACAAGCCTGTGTCGGGGAAGCCGCGCGGAAGACCCAGCCACTTCCGGATGTAGGAGTTGGCGATCCTATCCAACCCATTGACTGTGGAGGATGGAATGTCACACATCTTCAGGGGCCACAGGACCCTCGGGTGCAATCTGTAGTTGTAGCACCACAGTTTGTACTTTCCGGGGAGCTGGTTGTTGTTGATGCTCGCCAGGCCTTCTGTGCTTCCGTACCGCCTCGCCTGCATGCTTGTCCGACTGATCGGCGCTGTTCTGCCTTCCCAGGCTTTGGATGGACTGGTTGACCAGTAGAAGGATTTGCTCGCCTCCTGCGACAAAGATGGTACTGTCGTTCCTGGTGCCTTTACACAAGGAGAGGCTCCTTGCCCAGAACTTATTCAACACCTCGCAAGCTTTACCATATGAAGATCCTGGTTAGCTCTTTATTAGGAGTGTAACAATATATCGTGCCACGAAATTTCGCGATACAAAAACGTCACGATACGTGTCGTGGAGGTGACAAACTGTATCTGATATTGGGTTATTAATATTAATCTATTGTGTTGACTAGTAACGACCGCGCCTCGACCCACGGACCAAAATCTTCCTCCGCTCAGAAGAAACTAGTTCCGTTTTGGTCCCGATCACGGGGCTCTTGGGGGTTTTGAGCTCTGAACCTTTACTTATGTAAGGCTGGTGTAGAGTTAAGCCTTACCTTATTAAATTAAACCTTTTTGGGGTGGTGAGTAGGATAAACACGGGGAAACTTCTGCTGAGTTCCAGTGTACTTTAATGTCCCTCAACAGTGTAGGATTTTAGAACATCAACACAGCACCTAGTGCCGTACTGTGGCGTATCACTCCGCCCAATCTAAAACAGACTAATCACTACAGATAAACTGACTAGTGTCATTATAGTCCCTGATTTACATCAGAATATAAATAATACATTTATAAAATAATGAACCCTGAATTACCAAAATAACCTTAACAAAAATAAATCTCCTCTTACACTTATAAGGTGAGCATGAATCAATCTTTTTTATGATTTAAAATTGTATGTATTTATTTACTTTTATTTATTTATTACATTTTAGTTGTTAAATTTCTGGAAAAGAAAAAAGTAAAGTCATAAATGAGAGAAACTATTCAGTTTGTGTCTAAATATTTTATTGTATGAAACTGAAGATCATAATGCAAACCTGACTTTACTTTTAGTTCAGTTTGTGGAAAATGGTTGGCCTGGCTTTCTCTTTAAAACTTAAACAGTTATAAAGCATTACAAACTGTAACAATAGGGCAAACGCACAGCAATGTTTTGTATTTTGTGTCTTTCAAATAAAAGACAATTTTTTCCAGTCATATATTCCTCTATCAAGGTTGTTAAAAAAATACTGCTATAATATCGTATCGTTATCGTGACCTCAATATCGTGTATCGTACCGTATCGTGAGATTAGTGTATCGTTACACCCCTACTCTTTATGTACACTATGCTCTCAGAATAAACCAGGAACCTTCATGCATCTGGTCTGGGAACCTTATGCCAACCCGTTGCAAACTTCTGGCAACAGGTTGCATTATCCTCGATAACAGTACAGAATATTCCAGTAAACACTCAAACACTTATTTTAATAATTTATCAACAATCAATGCTTCACTATGTCAAAAATTTTGCCTGCTGGCCTAACAGCAGAAAAAAAGATAATAGCAGTAAGATGGAAACCACCACACACTTAACATCTCCCATTGGTGTTTGACTTTTCTTGATATTATCTATGTGGAAACATCTACAGCCCCAATCCAGAATGCAAAACAACAAAATACTTTATTTTGGTTTATGGCAGCAGATCAAATTGAGGCCAAACTTGAAAGATGTATTTAAAATTGATATAGACGACCTTGTTGCAGCTATCCTTGTCCAGTTTTTGATATTATTATGTTTTGCCTTTGTTTTATTTTGTCCTTTGTTCTATTATCTCTGTATTATCTTTTTTTTTCTGTTTTTCTTATTATTAATTATCAATTGTTTTCATCAAATGGTTTGGAAGGGGCTGAGAATATGTGTTAATGTTTGTTTAACATCATTGTAGAGGCCACCGTTGATAATAAGAAAATCATGAAAGATAAATAAAAACATTTGATCACAAAAAAAACAAAACAAACTAACATGTGTTTCGTTTCCTCATTTCTCTCAGTATCTGGTACGAGTTAAAGAGCTTGTTTTGAAACAAGAGCCATGACGGGGAACTCCAGCAGAGCCAGGCTTGACAACGCCACGCTGTCCCTGTTCCAGGACGCTAACACCAGCCTGGCCATCTCCGTGGTCTACATGGTGGTCACCTCCGTCAACCTGGTGGGCAACGGCCTGTCCATGTGGCTGCTGCTCTTCCGCACCTCCCCCAAGACTCCCTCCATCATCTTCATGATCAACCTGACCCTGACGGACCTGGCGCTGGGCACCGCGCTGCCCTTCCAGATCTCCTACCAGCTCCGGGGATACGACTGGACGCTGGGCTCCAACATGTGCAGGTAATAATAATAATATCTAGAAAATTTCAGGAAATTTTGATATGGGCATGCCCTACTGCCCATTCGTCCCCTCTCGCTGCTTTGGTTTGGGGCTGTAGTGGTTGTGTTCGGGGTGGTTCTATGTCAGTTTGAGGTGTTTACGGTTGCATTTCATTCATTCCTGTGCTCCCCATAGTTATTTATGGGGCGCACTTTTTGGCGTCTAGCGTCGCCACGGTAACGCTTTTGACTGAGAAAAGTAATGCCCATCGTGGCACGATGGAAAAGCATCTAACGATGTATGCCATGCATGGGTGCACGTTCCGGTTCAGGCTACATTAATGGATAGGTTTTTTTTTCACCGTGGTAAAAAACTCCATCCGAATGAATGGGGCCATTTGGCCTGGATTTTTTAAAAACATTTCCTTAAATCACAGCTTCATGAAATTTGAATATGTGGAAGTCCACAGCGTGCCGAGTCGGGGAACATTTGTACGATGTCTCAACGATAATCTGTTGCCTAGCAACAAGCGTCCAAAATCAAATGGAAAAAAAAAAAAAGAAAGTTAAATATTCCAAAAACTGTAATAATTGGCATAATGAAGTTGTACAGTCCGTTAGTGCCAATCGGGCTGAGTGTTTGAAAGTTTGAACTATGTCCCTAAAGTAAAGTTTGGCCGAGCAATGAGCGTCCGAAATTTCGCCTTTTCTTTTGCTTTTTGGCATCTAGCGTTGGTGGATGAGTGAGGGGTCAGGAGGTTCTCTGAGGTATTCAGGGCCTGCTGTAGATGCAGAGATGGGTGATGAGGGCAATCTTGTATTGGATTCTGAAGTTTCTGGAGGTGTTTGTTGGGGATACCGATGAGCAGGCTGTTACAGTAATCGAGCCTGGAGGAGATCAGGGCATGGACGGGTTTTTCTGCATTGGAAAAAGTGAGGAAGAGGTGGAGTTTGGATATGTTCTGTATATGGAAAAAGCAAGTTTTGTACAGATGTTTGTGGTTTACAAAGGTAAGTTGTGGGTCCAGCTTCACAGCGAGGTTGGTAACAGAGCTAGAGAGGGGGATGTCTGGACCGGAGAAGGAGTGGTTCTGGGTGATGACTGGACCTGGTGAGGGGGGCCGGTTTTTATGGCTTCGGTTTTGGAACTGTTCAGTTGAAGGAAGTTGTGACTCACCCCTGACCTTTGACCTCCCTGTGTTCCAGCCTCCTGACCCTGGTGTTCTACACCAACATGTACTGCTCCGTCCTCACCATGACGGCCATCGGCGTCGACCGCTACCTGGGCATCGTGCGGCCGATGCTGCTGCGGGGCCGGCAGAGGAAGTGGGTGGCCGTGGCCGTCTGCCTGCTGATGTGGGCGCTGGTCCTCGGGGTGCTGCACCCCCTCATGACCACCGACCTCACCTTCCACGTCCCCGAGCTCGGCATCACCACCTGCTTCGACGTGCTGAAGAAGTCCATGCTGCCGTCGGTGTCGGCGTGGGCCGCCTTCCTCTTCGGCATGGTGGTCATCCTGTTCCTGCTGCCCTTCTGCGTCACCACCTTCTGCTACGTCAGCGTTATCGTCCGGCTGGGCCGCGACGCCCGGACGGCCCAGAAGCGGCGGGCCGTCCGGCTGGCGGCCGTGGTGCTGCTGGTGTTCGTGCTCTGCTTCCTGCCCAACAACGCGCTGCTGCTGCTGCACAGCGTGATGCGGCTGTTCTACGGCCGCTCGCTGTACGCCGCCTACAAGCTGAGCCTCTGCCTCAGCTGCCTCAACAGCTGCCTGGACCCCTTCATCTACTACTTCGCCTGCAAGGACTTCAGGCTGAAGCTGAGGGAGATCATGAACCTGCACAGCCTCGGCAGCGCCGACTCAATGAAGATGGAGCAGAAAGACACGCTGTACTCTGGACAGTGAGCTAGCAAAGCTCTGTAGAGCAACGTATCGTGATGCAAAAGCCGCCGCAGCAGGAAGAACGTAAACATTTAGCAGATGGAGGTGTGAACGAGTGTGTTCAGCTCTTTTCTGGGTTCAGATTTTAAAATGCCTCAAAAATGCCTTTAAAGTGACTTTTGTAAGTGAATGTGAATAAAGCCTGTTATGTTAGCCTGATTTTCCTATAAAAAAATATGGTGTTTTTGTTTTACATATATGTGTGTGTGTGTGTGTGTGTGTGTGTGTGTGTGTGTGTGTGTGTGTGTGTGTGTGTGTGTGTGTGTGTGTGTGTGTGTGTGTGTGTGTGTGTGTGTGTGTGTGTGTGTGTGTGTGTAAGCAAGTATTATCTCTGTTCTGTGACATGTGATCTTGAATTGATGTTTCACCTTTTCGTCTCAAATAAAGCTCTTTGAATTTTTTATTTTGTATGAACGAGTGTGTTCAGCTCTTTTCTGGGTTCAGATTTTAAAATGCCTCAACGTGACTTTTCTTGTGATACATAGAACCCAAAGATGGACATTTATATCCAAGTATTATTCTGGCATTTGTTCTTCCCGTTTAAAAAAAAGCTTCTCTCTTGTATATTATGTTTATTTTTAACAACATATGTAGCATGAACATGTGTAAATGAATGTGAATAAAGCCTGTTATGTTAGCCTGATTTTCCTATTACATACACACACACACACACACATATATATATATATATATATATATATATATACTATGATGTAGGCAGGTGGAAGCAGCAGCCGGATGACCAGAGAGGGGGGGGCGGGACCGCAGGCCAGAACGCAGCTCCCGAGGCTCCGGCCTGCAAACATGCACAAAAGAGAAAAAAGGGGGGCCGGCACAAGAAACTACAGGAACGATGGACAAAAATAGCTATGAGATATTTATAATAAATAAAAATGGAAATGGAGAAGAGAGGAAGGGAAGAGGAGAGGAGAAGAAGGTTGAGAGGCACCGCCCAGTGGATCATGTCGGTGTGTGTGTGTGTAAGATATATATGTAAGATCCAGATTTCTCAAAGTCATTTATTTATATATATATATATATATATATATATATATATATATATATATATATATATATATATATATATATATATATATATATAGCAAGTATTATCAGTGTTTCTGTTGACAATTGTGTCTAAAAATATCTATTTTCTGTGACATGTGATCTTGAATTGATGTTTGACATTTTGTCTCAAATAAAGCTCTTTCAATTTTTTTAATTTTGAGTCCCCTTTGTTTTCTATTGCGTCATATTATATTGTTAAACGATCATATTTCAGAAAGGGTTATTATGATTATGACTACTATTATAAGCTTGTAGAAACATATCAAAGGTGGATTCACCCGAATCCAGAGATGCCTTGTGAAAGTAGAGAAATTAAATCATTATTCGGGTTGTTATTGTCATTGTTATTGTGTTTAATAATGACTATCACAGAGGTTTATATTCTGACACTTCACAGTCTTTAAGTTTGTCTACACTAGAAAAAGCCACTCAAACTGCATCAAATGGCCCATTCTCCCCAAAGTCAAGGAAACTCATTTTAAATTGATCAATAAAATTTATCCGCTCAATTTTTGAGACAAAGATTAAAATCTGAAGTTGCCCCTGTGGTTTTTGTAATGAATATGTTTCTATTGTGTCCTGTCTCACAAACCTTTTGACGTGAAATAAGGAATTGGAAATCTTTAAAAATGAATTACATTCCAAAATTAGAAATCGCTAATATTATTTTTTACATAAATACAATTGCTAAATCAGTGTCTCTCTTGGTTAATGTCCTTCTCTTACTGGCTAAGTATCATATACTGTTGTAAGTGGAGAAAAATGAAGCCCTCTCTCCAATGTTTTTTAAATGATTTGAAGTGAAGTTTGTCTCTATAAAAAATATCAAGTCAAATAACTCAATATCAAAGTATCTTTTATTTTAAGTCTTTCTGAAATGTCGATGATATTTGCTTTAAAATGCCTTACTGTTTTCTTATTACTAGCAGCTTATATAAATGTGTTCAATAAAAGAAAAAAACATGTCGGTGTGTGCGTGGCTCCGCCCACTGCGTGCTACGTCATCACGCAGCGCGGTCACGTGGTCCCGGCGCCGTCAGCTGCTCAGCCGTCAGGTGAGAGACTCGACCAGAAATCACCAACTTTTATCATTTATGGCTGAATTTCGGAGTTTTGAGGCTCCGTTTGTCTGTCAGAAACAGCCGGGGGGAGAGCCGTCACATCGGCCTGCTGCTCGAACCTGTTTAATGCGGTTTTAAAGCTGTTTTTCTCGTTACGGTGGACTTTGTGTTGCAGGAGCTCAAATTCAGAAAAGATGTCCTGTTAAATGTTTTCCTTAAATGTTCAGGGTTCCTACGGGTGCTTGAAATCCTTGAAAGTGCTTGAATTTCAATGTTGTGTTTTCAAGGCCTGAAAAGTGCTTGAATTTTAGTTTAAGTGCTTGAAATTATAACAAAAATTGGGATCAGATTGTATAGTTTAGTTATTACAAGGAGAAATAAAATCAGTAAGATGAAACATAATACGATACAATGTACATCATTGTGATAAAAAGCTGAAAAAATAATTCTGAGTATATTATATTCCTGTAGATATTTTACCCTAGCGATTAAGGTGCTTGAAGATTTAGAAAATGACCCTTGAAAGTGCTTGAAAAGTGCAGGAATTTGACCTAGAAAAATGTGTAGGAACCCTGAAACTCAGAAACGTTGTCCCATTAAATGTTGTCCTTTTAAATGTTGTCCTGTCAAACCTCACATGTGTATAACACGTATATAATCACGGTTTCCGTTACATGAGGAGCTTCTGGTCCCAGCGGTGTTTTAGCAGCTGCTTGAATCTCCTGCAGCTGCTTTTAGGGGTTTAATGGTTTTAATGGTTTTAATGGAGACATCATGGTCACCTGCTGCAGCCCCGGTGTTCTGCGAATTTCTGCTCCCTGCCGAGAAATGCTACTTTGTGCTTCTGCACATGCGCACAGTCGATTTTCAAAGTTTGCATCATTTCTTGCACGATGTAAAATGGATAATATGGGATGTTAAGTATTTGATCCTTCAAAATACACGACCCATGACATGAATTCCATTACACTTTGTGAACATTATACGATAAAGAGAGAAAAACTATTCTATTATTATTATATTATTCTATTATTATTATTTGATATTCATTGTCATTGGCCTTTATTTAACCAGGCAGGTCATTAAGAACATTCTTATTTACAATAACGGCCTGGTAAGAGACAAGGACCACTTGGGGGGAAAGGAAGTGGTTTAGGGACTAAAACACAGTAAAATTGTAGCTCTACAAAAGGTAGAAAACTAGTGATGCACCGAAATGAAAATTTGTGGCCGAAACCGAAAATAATAATAAACACTTGGCCGAATACCGAACAATACCGAACATGGTTCTTCTCAGTTTTTCATTTATTTTGCCAATTTTTTCACCATTGCATAAATCAAATAAATGTGATTTAGGCATGCTTTTAAAAGAAAAAACATATTTTACAAAATTACAAGGTAGAAAACATTTGTTGAACATAAAAAACTGAACATTTTTTAATTTCCCAGCATTTCTTAAATATTCCAGCAGACATTATACCAGCAAAGAACAATAACTTAAAATAAATAAATTAGCTAAATACATTTTTTGGCCATCTTTGAGCTTACGTTGGGCTTAACTGACTGAACATTATAACATAGGCCTTAATACAATAAAAATGCATTAAAGCGCTCAGGGTTTTTTATCATTTCAAATGATAAATCAAACTTGTAGCTGAAAGACTTTGCAGATGTTTCCCCTCTAGATATTTGAGCAGAACATTCATGTCAAACAGCCATTCTTGTTTTATTCTTTGCCACTCTAAAATACTTCCACACTGCTGACATGTTTGCACCACTTCACTCCACGCTCTAACGTTTGATTTCCTCATCTAAACCTGTAATAGATTGATTTATGTTATTTTGGTTCCACCTGCTGGTGAATGTTGGTAAAATTCTTATGTGGTTAGTTTTTGGTTGGCCAACTATTTATGTTTGTTGTGCAACAGTTACGGAGCGGCCAGTCTATTTCCTTATATTACAACGCCGTTATTAATTCTTCGGTTTTTTTCCACCTTATTCCACCGAACACCGAAAGTGTTTTTTTTGCCATTTTCGGCCGAACAATTTCGGTTACCGAACAATCGGTGCATCACTATAGAAAACCATTAGGGAGCATTTTTTGGCAAAGCAGCAGAAATTGGCAGAACACCGGCTTGCTCTGGGTTCAGGACACGTCAGTGACGTCTAACCCGGTTCCCAGCAGGAGACCCCAGCAGGAGACCCGGGTTGCTCTGGGTTCAGCTCTCTCACCTCAGTAATGTCTAGGCCTGTGTTGAAAAAAACGATTTTCTAATTTCTAAGATAAGATATAAGATAAGATGAATCTTTATTGTCTCCCTTAGGAGAAATGTGTCTTGGACACGAGCGGCACAGGCGACAATCACACTCCAACAAACATAGAAACACAACCCCGAAGTCTTTACCCACATATACAATCAAACCACACTATAGTTAACACACATCAGTTCCCAGTTCCCAGAAAACCTATTACACAATTACACAATACCCCTGAGTGGAAGAGAAAATGATTGCACAGAGCCCGACTGAACTTATTGCACAAATGTCCACATTATTGCACTGACCTACACAAGAGAACCTACACATTATTGCACATTTCTTTCCTCACGTCACACTAGGGCTGGGCGATATGGACCAAAAGTCATATCTCGATATTTTCTAGCTGAATAGCGATACTCGATATATATATGGGCGGGCGATATATTGAGATTTTAATATATATCGATATACTTTCAAACGCGATATGGTACGAGACAATATCGTTTATATCGATTAAAAACAATATATATATATATTTTTTTTTTTTTTTTAAATGATTTTGATATAGCTTATTTTGTGACAAATTGACTTGAATGTTTTATTTGAGATTTGCACAAATGTTTTGTTATTTGCACAACTGTCAACCTCAGTGGAAAAGTCTGCCTGTTACTGTCTACATTGTATTAATTGCACAGTGTATTTTAATTAAATTGTTATGCAGGAAAGGGATATTTGTTTTATTTTATTCAATAAGCATTTTTATTCTATATATGCAGGCAGTTTATTTTTATCTCATTAGTTTTATACATGTTGATATTGTGCAGACCTCTGTTAATAAAGGAACCTGTGTGACATTTGGCACGAGGCTTTGTATTAAAACTGACTGTTTTTTTAAGGGTTTGCCTCAGAAAAAATGAAGCTAACAGAGATGCTAACAGAGATGCTAACAGAGATGCTAACAGAGAAGCTAACAGAGAAGCTAACAGAGATGCTAACAGAGATGTTTAAAATAGGTATTAGATGCCATAATAGGTCCCCTTTAAGAATTGGAATCGAATCGATTCTTGACATTTGAATGGATCCCCAGCCCTGGTAGTGTCTGACCCGGTTCCTGCAGGTGACCCGGCCAGGTGACCCGGCCATAGGGGTGGGTATTGGGAAGGACCTCACGATACGATACGCATCACAATACTTGAGCCACGATACGATACAAATTGCGATATACCGATTATGCGATATATCCCGATATATCGCAATATTCGACATAGTTCACCGAAAAATGTAAAAATGCATCACACATCTTAAAATCCAAGTTGTATAAATGTACATCAGATGATAGTGATAATTCATTGGACAGACTGAGTCAAAACAATGTAATTCAAACTTTCCATTTTAATTATGCAACATATTTGCATGAAAAAACACTGAAACACAATAAAAAGTGCAGTGTGCATTATTCTTAGATACAAAATACTCAAAATAAAATGCAGTGTCTCACCCACACTGAAATTGAAATCACAAAAATACAGTACAGCTACTTGCCCCTGACTTAAAATGACACAAATAAAAT
Organism: Cololabis saira; assembly: GCF_033807715.1. Classification (NCBI taxonomy): domain Eukaryota; kingdom Metazoa; phylum Chordata; class Actinopteri; order Beloniformes; family Belonidae; genus Cololabis; species Cololabis saira. The sequence goes on from NC_084592.1 coordinate 48,608,443, forward strand.
GCAGTGTCTCACCCACACTGAAATCACAAAATAAAGTGCAGCTAGGGCTGGGCAAAATATTGATACGGCAATATATCGCGATACATACATTGAATATCTATCGTATCGGGAGACTATGTATCGCGATATATTGCCGTATCAATATTTTTGCCCACCCCTACCCGGCCAGGTGACCCGGGTTTCCCCCTCAGTAATGTCTGACCCGGTCCCTGCAGGTGACCCGGGTTTCCCCCTCAGTAATGTCTGACCCGGTCCCTGCAGGTGAGCCGGGTTTCCCCCTCAGTAACTTGTTCTCCTGCAGGATCTCCATCATGGTGCTGCAGCCCGTCATCTCCAAGCTGGCAGGGAAGCTGGTGGTTCTGGCCAGTTCATCCCAGAGGAGGCTGGAGATCCTCCGCAACGCCGTACGTACTCTAGTACTAGTACTACTACTACTACTACTAGTACTAGTACTACTACTACTACTACTACTACTACTACTAGTACTAGTACTACTACTATCACTGCTACTACTACTACTACTACTACTACTACTACTACTACTACTATTACTACTACTACTACTATTACTATTACTACTATTACTATTACTGCTACTGCTACTAATACTACTACTACTACTACTACTATTACTACTATTACTACTACTATTACTACTATTACTACTACTACTACTAATACTACTACTACTACTACTAGTACTAGTACTACTACTATCACTACTACTACTATCACTGCTGCTACTACTCTACTCTAGTACTAGTAGCAGTGGCGAGTGGAGATTACAACACAACTATAAACTCTACTTGAACATAAATCTTTTTTGTGTTATTTTTATCACATATACTACTACATATTATTTTTTATATATTTTTTTATTTTCATTATTTTGTAATGAAACAACTGAATGTAGTTCTTCTGCCTCCATCGTCTCCTGTCTTGTGGTTGTGACTCCGTTTGTAGCGAGTCAGCGTTCACTGTCAGGGCTGTGACTTTGATTGACAGCTCATGAATCAATCAGATTGGATGAAGAATGACAGAAAACACGCTGATTGGCCACGGAGGAGAATCTTTGAGTAACCAATTAGAGACCAGCATGAAGTCACATGGAAGAAAAGTTTAAGAACATGCAATACACTCATTTGGCCATTTAAACCTATTTATTTCAGTCTGCACAAAAAGCAACTGAATAAACCCAGAATGGGATGGGAAGTATGAAAAATGCACAGATGTGATCATTACTTTTTATTACGTAATTTATGTGTACTGTGTCTATATATTTCCCTGTAATTTTAATGGGGGCGGCGCCCTAGCGCCCCCTAGTGACAAACCATCACTGACTAGTAGTACTACTATCACTGCTACTACTGCTACTACTATTACTATTACTACTACTGCTACTACTACTACTATTACTGCTACTACTACTAATACTATTACTACTACTACTACTATTACTACTATTACTGCTACTACTACTACTACTACTACTGCTACTACTACTACTATTACTACTATTACTGCTACTACTACTAATACTATTACTACTACTACTACTACTACTACTATTACTGCTACTACTACTAATACTACTACTACTACTACTATTACTACTATTACTGCTACTACTACTAATACTACTACTACTACTGCTACTACTACTATTACTACTACTACTACTACTACTACTACTACTACTGCTACTACTACTATTACTACTACTACTACTACTACTGCTACTACTACTATTACTACTACTACTACTACTACTGCTACTACTCCCACCACTGAAACAACGTTCTTTCCCGCTACCAGGGGTTGCGGTTTGAGGTGGTTCCGTCTTGGTTCCAGGAGACGCTGGACAAGCGTCTGTTCTCCACGCCGCAGGAGTACGCGGTGGAGACGGCCCGGCAGAAGGCCCTGGAGGTGGCCCGGAGGATGCCCTTCGTGAGTCCACACGCTAACCCGACCACTGCAGACGGCTGCTTTACTCCTATTATTTTACCCCTTTTCTCATCATTTATTATTGTTATTTAAGCCTACTCTTCAATTAAATACTTTTTGAAAACCGTGCAAAGTTATGGATAAGCCCTGAATGCAGGTATTGTGACGTAGAATTGTCAAATTGGTTTGATTCACTGTTCATGATTCATTGTACCGTATTTTCCGCACTATAAGGCGCACCTAAAAGCCTTTATTTTTCTCAGTGCGCCTTATATATGATCATTACGGTAATTTCTGTTCCTGTAGTCAGGGGGATTGTGGGTAATGTAGTCAGGGGCATTGTGGGTAATGTAGTCAGGGGGATTGTGGGTAATGTAGTCAGGGGGATTGTGGGTAATGTAGTTGGTGTCGCCAAAGTAACGGCGCTAAAAACGTCAGGAATCGTCACAGATTTTCAAGACGACAGCAGCGTCGCTGACTCACATAATGGAGACTTTGACGAGACGGAGCAAAGTTGGTTTTTATTTTGTTAATAAAGTTTGACATACAGTACTTTTCTTCTTGTTTTTTTTTTGCATTTGCTGTAGGATTTGTAGCATTTCCTGTAGCAGCTCCATCAAGTAGATACGGAACTCAACCCCAGCCACTATAGGACGGTATTTTACCAGATATTTAGTGCGTCTTATAATGCGGTGCGCCTTATATATGAAAGGTGTTTTTTAAAAGAGGCCATTATGGTGCGAAAAATACGGTAATCCTGTATTTGACCCGGTCTTTGTACGTTTTGACCGTATAGAAACGTAATTCTGGCCATTGTAAGAATGAGATGAACCTGCTGGATCTACTGCCCTTACTTTTGAACAACTTGTGCGTTCTATTATTTTACCTCTTTTCTTATCATTTTATTTCATTTTATTTGTTATTTACTGTTTAATTGTGTCTTTCCTCTCTTAATGTTGATGTAAAGCTCTTAGAATTACCTTGTGTTGAATTGTTCTACACATAAACGTGCCTTTACTGACCCGAGCCTTGATCTGCCCAGAAACACCTGAAGACGCCCGACATCGTGATCGGAGCCGACACCATCGTGGTAAGACCCGGAGCCGCCGGTCTCGGGGCCGAGCTGTTGTTCTGACTGACAGGTTTGTGGTTGTGATGTTCAGACGGTGGACGGGATGATCCTGGAGAAGCCGAAGAACAAGGACGACGCCTACCGGATGCTGTCCAGGTCGGTGAATCTCATGAACATGATACAACTAATAGCAAAAATAAAAAAAACATTGTATACACAAATCCAAATAAGAAATATGAAACAAACACAAAAAAAATTCACTTTTTTCAATATGCTCAAGCGTAGCAGGTATCACCCAAAATATGCATTATTATCAAAAAATATTATTTTAATGGAAACAATTATTTCATCACCGTAACATGAAAACCATTTTTCACATCAATTTTCATTGTGATTTTGTTTTAAAGCATTAAATTGAAGAAACAGTACAACCACAGTAGAAAGTGTCTGACACATTATTAAGGGATTAAACGTGTGCGTCTCAGAGAGACTAGAACAGAACACTGATGGTTCTGATGGTTGTGATAGTTCTGATGGTTCTGCTTGTCTTGCAGCCTGAGCGGGAAGGAGCACAGCGTCTTCACCGGCGTCGCCATCGTCGTCTGCTACGAGAAAGAAAGTAGGTCCTTCACGTTTCCTCCAGTCTGTTCCATCGTTACTGGAACACGAGCCGGGGCTTTAAACGGGCCTGGTCCCCTGGTACCCCGGTACCCTGGTACCCTGGTACCCCGGTACCCTGGTACCCCTGGTACCCCGGTACCCTGATACCCTGGTCCCCTGGTACGCTGGTCCCCTGGTACCCTGGTCCCCCTGGTCCCCTGGTACCCCTGGTCCCCTGGTCCCCCTGGTCCCCTGGTACCCCTGGTACCCCTGGTCCCCCTGGTCCCCTGGTACCCCTGGTACCCCTGGTCCCCTGGTACCCCTGGTACCCCTGGTCCCCTGGTCCCCCCGGTACTCTGGTACCCCTGGTCCCCTGTTCCCCTGGTACACCCTGGTCCCCCTGGTCCCCTGGTACCCCTGGTCCCCTGGTCCCCCTGGTCCCCTGGTACCCCTGGTACCCCTGGTTCCCCTGGTACCCTGGTCCCCCTGGTCCCCTGGTACCCCTGGTACCCCTGGTTCCCCTGGTACCCTGGTACCCCTGGTACCCCTGGTCCCCCTGGTCCCCTGGTCCCCCTGGTCCCCTGGTACCCCTGGTACCCCTGGTTCCCCTGGTACCCTGGTTCCCCTGGTACCCTGGTACCCCTGGTACCCCTGGTCCCCCTGGTACCCCTGGTACCCCTGGTACCCCTGGTCCCCCTGGTACCCCTGGTACCCCTGGTCCCCCTGGTACCCCTGGTACCCCTGGTTCCCCTGGTACCCTGGTACCCCTGGTACCCCTGGTCCCCCTGGTACCCCTGGTACCCCTGGTCCCCTGGTACCCCTGGTCCCCTGGTACCCCTGGTACCCCTGGTCCCCTGGTCCCCCCGGTACTCTGGTACCCCTGGTCCCCTGTTCCCCTGGTACACCCTGGTCCCCTGGTCCCCTGGTCCCCCTGGTCCCCTGGTCCCCTGGTTCCCCTGGTACCCCTGGTACCCCTGGTACCCCTGGTCCCCCTGGTCCCCTGGTACCCCTGGTACCCCTGGTTCCCCTGGTACCCCTGGTCCCCTGGTACCCCTGGTCCCCTGGTCCCCCCGGTACTCTGGTACCCCTGGTCCCCTGTTCCCCTGGTACACCCTGGTCCCCTGGTCCCCCTGGTCCCCTGGTACCCCTGGTCCCCTGGTCCCCCTGGTCCCCTGGTACCCCTGGTACCCCTGGTACCCCTGGTTCCCCTGGTACCCTGGTACCCCTGGTCCCCTGGTCCCCTGGTACCCTGGTACCCCGACTTTGACGAGAAGGAGCAAAGCTGGTTTTTATTTTGTTAATAAAGTTTGACATACGGTACTTTTCTTCTTGTTTTTTGTTTGCATTTGCTGTAGGATTTTGTAGCATTTCCTGTAGCAGCTCCATCAGGTAGAAACGTAACTCAACCCCAGACACTATAGGACGGTTTTTTACCAGATATTTAGTGTGCCTTATAGTGCGGAAAATACGGTAATTGATTTCTGATGGTTGTGATTACTGATAATTGATTTCTGATGATTGTGATTACTGATGGTTGTGATTACTGATGGTTGTGATTACTGATAATTGATTTCTGATGATTGTGATTACTGATGGTTGTGATTACTGATGGTTGTGATTACTGATAATTGATTTCTGATGATTGTGATTACTGATGGTTGTGATTACTGATGGTTGTGATTACTGATGATTGTGATTACTGATGGTTGTGATTACTGATGGTTGTGATTACTGATGGTTGTGATTATTGATGGTTGTGATTACTGATGATTGTGATTACTGATGATTGTGATTACTGATGGTTGTGATTACTGATGGTTGTGATTACTGATGATCGTCAGCGGGTCATTGAGGTCATTGAGGTCTGTCAGGACGCATCAGGACATGCAGGACAGGCTGTTGAATGATTAATGTTTCCACTGAAAGAAGGCTGACCTTTGACCCCCAGATGACGAGGTGGACTACCAGCTGATAGACTTCTACGAAGAGACCAGGGTGAAGTTTTCCGACCTGTCGGAGGAGCTGCTGTGGGAGTACATCAACAGTGGAGAGCCCATGTGAGTGGGAGCCTGGCCGTCCTCGTTATTGATCGCTCTGTTTAACTTTACCCAGCAGTCGATCAATAAAACGGCTGTCTGGACTTTGGGTTTTGTTCCGTGTTTGTCTGCGGCGGAACGCCAACGCGGTCAAACGTTAGCTCATCCAGGACCGTGTGTGTGTGTGTGTGTGTGTGTGTGTGTGTGTGTGTGTGTGTGTGTGTGTGTGTGTGTGTGTGTGTGTGTGTGTGTGTGTGTGTGTGTGTGTGTGTGTGTGTATCAGGGACAAGGCCGGCGGGTATGGGATCCAGGCTCTGGGTGGGATGCTGGTTGAATCCGTCCACGGAGATTTCCACAACGTGGTTGGATTCCCCCTCAACCACTTCTGCAGGCAGCTGGACGTCCTCTACAACCACGTGTCCCCCGTGGGGACACCCGAGGGGACCAACACCCCCTTCCAGAGCAGCCCGGCGGCCGGCCCAGTTCACAGGGTTCGTCTGACTCACCTGTAGCACAACACGCCTCAGCTGTTAGTTCATCTTTATTTCGGTCAATTATACAAATACATACAAATCAATAAGCAAGATAATAAACATTTACAGGTTTTTCTTTGGTCAACATGGTGATTATTTTGACCGAAAAGGTCACGGTCCTCATTTATAAAAGAGTGCGTAGGATTCATACTAAAAGTAAACGTAAACCCAAAAGCCGAAAATGGCTGGCGCAAAAAAAAGTCTGGATTTATAAAACCGTGTGCACGCACACTTGCACGCAATGTTCATTTTATAAATCACAGTCCAACTGGAAGGCTGCGCAGCTGAATCCGCCTCATATCCCGCCCTCTACACGCCCACTTCATACCATAAATGGGCAATGCAAAGTAGTTGATGACTGTTTTTGCATATGAATGGGCCTGCTGAGCATGCGCAGTGGCTTCTTGAAGCCTGTTACTCTGCACGTCAGGATGAATGAGACGTGTCGAGCCACCGTGCCACTAAATTTCACGGAGACTGAGAAGGAGATGTTGTGGATGAGATGGAGGACAGGAAAATTACATTATTTGGTGGTCACAGTAAAAGTAGAAAAAGTATATACCGTATTTTCTGGACTATAAGCCGCACCTGTATATAAGCCGCATCCGCTCTATTTTTAAAAAAATAATTAAAAAAAGACATACAAGCCGCACCTGTATATAAGCTGCATCTGCTCTATTTAAAAAAAAAAAAAAAAAAAAGCTATGCAAGCCGCAGATATTTCTGTAGTTAGATTAGATATTTACTACATGTACAGAAGGATTTTGAACTGTAAATGATGTACATGTTTGTACCTAAATAGATCTTTCCTAACAGTGTCTTTTAACACGGCAGCAACTTTGCTGATTAAAACGGGACAGAACCAAGAGAAAATAACCGCTATTTATTTATCTGTTTATCTGTTTGAAATCTGCTTCTACTTCTATCTGCTAAAGAAGAAGTAGCGTATTCTTCTTTGCATTTATTTTGTCTTAGTTTTGATTCTAATTCCGGTTAGAGCACCCCGAGCGGTGGAAGAAAAATCCACAGAATAGCCGCACCTTTGTATAAGCTGCATGGTTCAAAACCTAAGAAAAAAGTAGCGGCTTATAGTCCAGAAAATACGGTAGATACGGTCCGTAGAGTGGCCCGACACTCATTTGTTCTGTCCTCAGTCACTCTACGGTTGTCGTGGTGGGTGACGAGAAGGTTCCCGCGCAGCAGCAGCAGCAGCAGCAGCAGCAGCAGCAGCAGCAGCAGCAGCAGCAGCAGCAGCAGCAGCAGCAGCAGCAGCAGCAGCAGCAGCAGCAGCAGCAGCAGCGCTTCACACACAGAAGGACACGATCAGCGCTATTTTATTATAAGTCTGATATGTGATGACATTATTAAAAGTATGACATGAATCTGGCTTCATTTCACCACCTCACAGCCTGCGTTGCCAGTTCCCCATATCTTAAGTAAATTCCTACGGGAGGGTCAGGGTTGGCGTAGGGATACGCACATTTTTCGGTTAGTTTTTTCTTTTTAAATCCCAACCTTTGCGTAGAAGGTGGCTTGCACATCTTTCAAGCCCTGTTTTGTGCGCAAGCGAGCTTTATAAATGAGGCCCCTGGGCTTGAAGCATAAAGCTGATCTTACTGACCTGACCCCCCCCCCCACCACCTCTGGCCCCCTCAGGGTCTGTTTGTTTGTATGTTTATTTGTAAGGATCCCCATTAATCATTATCTTAAAGCAAAAAAACATACATGAAAACATTCCAATATCCAGTAAAACATCATCTAGTCCATGAAAATCAGATCAGAAATACACCTTACCCTGTCCAGTATGTATTTGTATAAGTGTATGTGTTTGGTATCCTATACATATGATATTCCAATGTGTTTCTTAATTAGCTTTTTGAATATTTATTTATGTGTTAATTTAGTCATAGAGTGATAAAGAATTCCATGATTTCTTGGAAATCATTGGAATTCATTGGAGCTTCTCAGATCAGTGATGTCTTACAGATAAAGAAGTCGGGTGGAGACTCTGAGTCGACCTCAGTGTTCAACGGCCTGCCGACGCCTGATGCCGGTGAGACGGCGACGTCACCGCTGGTCAAACACAGAGAACGCGTGACCGAGACGACCGCGACGCACGGAGACGGTGGAGCTGCAGGAGACTTGAAGAGAATATGTGAGCTGATCGATGGATTCAAGGCCTCAAAGGTGACTGGTCCCTGGCGACGGTGGAGAGACGGTGGTGGACGGGCTGATCGCGGTCGGCTGATCGCGGTCGGCTGATCGCGGTCGGCTGATTGTGGTCGGCTGATCGCGGTCGGCCGATCGCGGTCGGCTGATCACAGTCTACTACAGTCACTTTTCTCCGACAGCTTTTCTTTCTTTTTGAAACTTTCTGTAAATGACTCTATTGACCTTGTAATTAACCTGATAGTTACCATGTTTTACCTGGTAGTTGGCAGGTACTTACCTTGTAGTTACTTGCCCAGTAATTCTATTTCCTAAGTATTTACCCAATAAGTACAGACATTTTTACCTGGCTTTTACTCAGTAATTAAAGTGAAACTGGACTGTAAAAGAAAGCGTGTGTTGTTTCCATAATATTACCTGGTACTTCCTCATTAAGTACAGAAATAATTACCTGATATTTACCCATTAATTGAAGTGAAACTGGACTGTAAAAGAAAGCGTGTGTTGTTTCCAAACGATTTAATAATTAATATATATATTAAAAACGTTAATAACCAAGTATGTCCCGATACCTTTTTGGCCGATACCGATGTTTTGAAATGACGTGATCGAGTCTGATCATCGGGCATTGGGTCTTCTGTATCTGGAATGAATGTATTCTTGAGTCTATAAGGTAACAATAATGTAATAATAAGATAACCTTGTTTGAATTGTAAAATGGGTTTGGCTAAATACAATCTTTGACTCAAACCATGGACAATTCTGACTAAAATAAGACTAAAATGCTCAGACTTTTAGTCGACTGAAACTTGACACGACTAATAGGAGAATGAAGGTGACTAAAACTAAACTGATGTTTCCCCCCGTCTCTCCTCCAGGCTCTGTTCTCGGCCTCCAGCTTGGGCGTGTTCGACCTTCTCTCCAGAACTCCTGGCCTGGATGCAGCGCAGGTGGCCCACGACATCAGCGCCTCCGTTAGAGGGACGGAGCGGCTGCTGGAGGCCTGTGTGTCTCTGGGGCTGCTGGAGGTGGGAGAGAGAGGTGGGTGCAGGCTCCGCCCCCTCGCCATTGTGCCGTGCAGGCTCCCCCCTCGCCGTGCAGGCTCCGCCCCCCCCCACTGTGGCGCCGTGCTGGGGTCCCAGCAGCCCTCACTGGCCACGGTTAAATGTTTTTTTTTTTTAAATTCAAGATCTTTTTATTGAAATTTTCACAAAGTAAAAAAGGTGAAATGCTGAATGTCAATTACAAATATTTTGAGTAGGCATGGGCATGTTAATCATAGCATACACCAGTGTACAAAATATAAAAAACAATTAAACAGTATGAAAAAATATAAAATAGTAACAAAAACAGACTTCAGACCAAACTAATCCCTCCCATGTCACTGCCAGATTACTAATCACAATATGAGGTCACTCTAACATCAAAAGCCTGCACTAGGAATACAAAAGAAATATGAAGTATAGTTCACAGGGTCTGGAATGCTTCTAGAAAGGGTCCCCACACTTTCTGGAACTTATTTGATTGCTGAAGCGAGTATCTAATTTTCTCCAGTTTTAAGCAGGACATGATGTCTTCCAGCCATTGTGCACGAGTAGGAGGGAAGGGATCCTTCCACCTGAACAGAATTGCCCGACGAGCCAAAAGGGAGGCAAAAGACAAAGTGTGCCCCTGTGCAGTGGTTAACTTCCTTCCTCCCTCCATGACCCCAAACAGGGCAGTCAGTGGGTTTGGTTCTAATCTGATTTTAAGCACCAGAGAGAGAGTATGAAATACTTCCATCCAGTATTTGTTTAGACATGGGCAGGACCAGTACATGTGGATGAGAGAGGCTTCTGCTACTTTACATCTTACACAGTATGGACTAATATCTGGGTACATGGAGGATAACTTTGCCTTGGAAATATGAGCCCTGTGTACCACTTTAAACTGAATTAAGCAGTGACGTGCGCACAGGGAGGTTGTATTAACCAGTTTGAGTATGGACTCCCAGGTATCCTCTGATAAGGGAAGCCCTAAGTCCTGCTCCCATGCTGCTTTGAGTTTATCTGTAGGGGCACTCCTAAGATCCAGCAACATGCCATAGAAAGACGAAATGAGCCCCTTTTTGAATGGGTCTGTGGCAAGAACTTTGTCAACTGTGGTCAAGCCTATCGATGCACCAGGGCTGGGTGTCTGGGAAAGAACAAAATGTCTAGCCTGAAGATACCTAAAGAAATGTGATTTTGGAAGGCTGAATTTACTACTTAACTGCTCAAAAGATGCTGCGGTGCCGTCTATGAACATATCTCTAAAACGATTCATACCCCTCCTGTGCCATTCCTGGAAGGTGGGGTCCTCAAGGGATGGTTTGAAAAAGTGATTTGATGCAATGGGGCTAAGAAGAGAGAAGCTGTAAAAGCCAAAAAACTTCCTAAATTGGGCCCAAATTCTAAGGGAATGTTTAACCACTGGGTTTTTGATTGATTTAAGTGAAGGAAGTGGAAGTGAGGAGCCGAGTAGGGCAGGAATTGACAGGTCATCAGTTGGATGTAACTCCATCGCCACCCAGTCAGGGCGGTCAGCGCCGTTGCAGTAGAAGGACCAGAATACAAGGCAGCGCAGGTTAGCAGCCCAATAATAATAACGAAAGTTTGGGAGGGCCAGACCACCTGCAGACTTAATTTTTTGAAGGTGAGTCTTGTTCAAACGTGGCCGTTTACCCCGCCATAGGTATGAAGATATAACTGAGTCAAGGGACTGAAAAAAAGAACCAGGAATAAAGAGTGGTAAGGTGGTAAAAGGTACAAAAATTTAGGTAAAATGGTCATTTTAACTGAATTGATGCGACCCACAAGAGACATTGACAGGGGTGACCATTGTGTAAGGATTTGTTTGGTCTCATTTAACAATGAGATAAGATTCTCTTGGAGCAGGTCTTTGTGTTTCCTTGTCACAGATATGCCTAAATAGGAGAATTTGTCATTTACGATTTTAAAGGGAAAATTGGAAAGGTCTAAAGCATGCGATTCGAGATTGGTAGGGAAAAGCTCACTTTTGCTGAGATTCAGTTTATAGCCTGAGAGTTTCCCAAACTGACTGAGAAGTGACAGCGCAGGGGGTAATGAGGCCAGAGGGTGAGAGATGAAAAGCAAGAGGTCATCGGCATAAAGCGAGACCTTATGTTCCCTGCCACCTCTCCAGATACCGGACACATCCTCACAAGATCGGAGCGCTGTGGCAAGCGGCTCGATAGCCATGTCAAAAAGCATGGGACTAAGGGGGCACCCCTGACGGGTTCCACGATGCAGATTAAATGGTTTTGACCGTTGAGAGTTAGTACGAATTGAGGCTGTTGGGTACAAATAGAGAAGTTTAATCCACAGAGCAAAGTTCGGACCAAAACCAAACCTGTCCAGCACAGCAAAGAGATAATCCCATTTGACGCGGTCGAATGCTTTCTCCGCATCCAGAGAGACAACGCATTCAGGGATAGCCTCAGAGGCAGTAAATTATGTTTTTTAATTCAGAATTAATTATTCTGAATTAAATAATTCAGAATTAAACTATTTTCCTTGGAGTTTACATGGAAATAGTAATTCCAAATCAAGGTTTCCATGGAAAACACGTTTGATGGGCTTTCTCCAATTCCTCTACAGGGGGGCGGACCAAAAGAAAAACAAACTTAGCCGCTACAACTTTGAAAAGCTCACAATTTTGATGTTTCCTGCCATCTGTTCTTTTAATTATTTCCAGATCCTCCAATCTATTTATTAAATACATGGTCTCTGCTCTTGACCAGCGTTTACTGCGTGCTGCCATCTTGAAACTTTGTTTGGAAAACCAGCCCAGCGGAATATAAGATCATGGAGACAGACGGGCGAGGGAACAAGCAGAAAGAAAGACCGGGAATGAGGAGGAGGAATGAGTGTAAACATGATCGCGGAATTATTTTATTCGGATTTGAAATCGGAATAAACCAGTCACTAACTTCGGAATTAAGGCCCCGTTTCCACGGAGCAAAAACTGTGGTGTTTTCATGCGTTTTGTTCGTTCGTTTACACGAAAACGAAGCTCAAAGTCTCCAAAAACCATCATTTTTGAAAACTCCGGCCAAAGTGTAGATTTTTCAAACCTCCGTCTTCACGTTTGCTTGTAAACGGAGAGAAACGGACATTTAGGCTTCAGAACGTCACATTATGAGACAGAAACGTCACCAGCGTCATGAGTGACACCTGTGGTTACAATTAGTTTGTAACCGTCAATATTTTCTTGTATTTTACCTGTTTTATATTCTAACGTCACACTTAAAAGTAACTCCACTTCTCTGTCACTCCAAACCAAAGACTCTGGTTCATCTTGGAAGTAACTGGAAGTTACTCGTGTCATTTGTTGATGTTTTTTTCCAGGATTCTGATTGGCTAGCATGACTTTATCTTCTCGTTACACTGCCCCCTGTAGGTTTGGCTGCTCATAGCACCTTAACAGCTATTTATGCAGGTTCGTGTAAATGATGGTATTTTTCAAAACGTAGAGGGGGAAACTTCCGTTTTTGAGAAATTTTGAGAAAAAAGATGAAATGTCGTGAAAAAAGTAAGAAGTAAAGAGTAAAAGTAAGAAATTTTGAGAAAAAAGTCGAGAAAAAGACGAAATGTCGAGAAGTAACTCCACTTCTCACCTTAACAGCTATTTATGCAGGTTCCTGGAAATTATGGTATTTTTCAAAACGTAGAGGGGGAAATATCAGTTTTTGTAAATACCCGGCTATGTGGAAACGTGGCCTAAGTTTAATTCGGAATTACGTGTTTACATGGTAATTGTTAGTCATTTTAAATTGGATTTAATTTTAATTTTGAATTAAAGAGGAATTAAACTTCCCATGTAAACGCCCTGATTGTTCTGCTGTGTGTCCTCAGGCTCCGGTCCCCGGTACCAGAACTCCCCCCTGGCCCTCCGGTTCCTGTGCTCCGACTCCCCCTGGTGTCTGCAGGGATACCTGCAGCGCTGCGACCAGATGCTGTGGCCGCTCTTCAGCCGGCTGGAGGCCGCCGTGGTGGAGGGCCGGCCCCAGCGCCAGGGGGCCCCCGGGGCGACCAGCGGGGCGGCCGGAGGACCCCAGGACCCCCGGACCCCCCCCCAGGTCAGCTGCTCTCACACTCAGGACTTCAGGTTCAGGACCGGAACGCTGCTGCAGGAGGAAAAGCTTTACCTCGTTTGTTCCTCTTCCAGGACGCGGCCCGGACCAGCCGAGACGCCCGGCTCAGGTTCATGAACGCCATGGACAGCTACGCTAAGGTGGCCGCGGTCGCCGTGGCGACGGCCTTCGACCTCTCCAGCTTCAAAACAGCCTGTGACCTCGGAGGTGAGAGCAGAAACTCTCTGGGATTTTAGTTATTTAAAGGGACCTATTATGGATCTAATACCTATTTTAAACAGGCCTTGAATGTCTTAAAAACAAGCTTTTGATGGTTTTGCTAAATAAATTAGAAATGCAGCCTCTAAACCATGTCTTTATCTTCCCATTCCCTACACTGCAGAATCTGGTTGTTTCCTCCTTCTCTGAGTTGCTGAGGGGAGACCACTTTATAAATGTTAAAGAAGAGAAAACCTGGTTTTCATAATAGGTCCCCTTTAAATAAAAATCGTGCTCCACGTCTCTCTTTTACCCAGGATGCACCGGGGCGCTGGCCCGTGAGCTCACCAAGGCCCATCCTGGAATGTCGGTGCTGGTGTTTGACCTGCCGGCCGTCGTGGAGCTGAGTGACGGCTTCCATCAGCAGAGCTCCGGCAGCAGGGTGACCTTCATGGCAGGTGAGGAGCCTGGAGAATCCTGGAGAATCCTGGAGGAGCCTGGAGAATCCTGGAGAATCCTGGAGGAACCGGGAGAATCCTGGAGGAGCCTGGATGATTCCAGGATGATTCCCGGACGATTCTAGGATGATTCCAGGATGGTTCCAGGATGATTCCAGGATGATTCCAGGATGAACCTCGATTATTCCAGGATGGTTCCAGGTGATTCCTGAATGATTCCAGGATTAACCTGGATGATTCCAGGATGGTTCCAGGATGAACCTTGATTATTCCAGGATGGTTCCAGGTGATTCCTGGATGATTCCAGGATTAACCTGGATGATTCCAGGATTAACCTGGATGATTCCAGGATGGTTCCAGGATGAACCTCGATTATTCCAGGATGGTTCCAGGATGAACCTCGATTATTCCAGGATGGTTCCAGATGATTCCTGGATGATTCCAGGATGGTTCCAGATGATTACTGGATGATTCCAGGATGATTCCGTATCCCTCTGGTCACCGTGTCTCTCTCGTCTCTGTCTCCAGGAGATTTCCTCCAGGACAGGGTTAGGGTTAGGATGATTCCAGGATGATTCCAGGATGATTCCAGGATGATTCCAGGATGATTCCAGGATGATTCCAGGATGATTCCAGGTCTCTCTTGTCTCTCCAGGGGATTTCCTCCAGGACTCCCTCCCTCAGGCTGATCTCTTCATCCTGGCCAGAATCCTGCACGACCTGCCGGAGGAGAAACTGCAGCTGCTGCTGGGGAGAGTAGCAGCCGCCTGCAGGCCAGGTAATCACATTACTACAGGACCTGTAATCAGATTACTGCAGCCAGGTAATCACATTACTGCAGCTGCTGCTGGGGAGAGTAGCAGCCGCCTGCAGGCCAGGTAATCAGATTACTGCAGGACCTGTAATCGGATTACTGCAGCCAGGTAATCAGAGTACTGCAGCTGCTGCTGGGGAGAGTAGCAGCCGCCTGCAGACCAGGTAATCACATTACTGCTGGGGAGAGTAGCAGCCGCCTGCAGGCCAGGTAATCAGATTACTCAGGCCAGGTAATCAGAGTACTGCAGCTGCTGCTGGGGAGAGTAGCAGCCGCCTGCAGGCCAGGTAATCAGATTACTGCTAGGCCAGACTGGGGAGTCGGGGGCGTCAGCAGCACACGGCAGACATCCACGTATGCAGGTGGAAGCAGCAACGGGATGACCAGGGGTGGGGGAGGGGCCGCAGGCCAGAACGCAGCTCCTGAGGCTCCGGCCTGCAAACATACACAAAAGAGAAAAAAGGGGGTCCGGCACAAGAAACTACAGGAACGATGGACAAAAACGATAGCTATGAGATATTTATAATAAATAAAAATGGAAATGGAGAAGAGAGGAAGAGAAGAGAGAGGAGAAGAAGGGTGAGAGGCACCGCCCAGCGGATCATGTCGGTGCCCCCTGCAGCATAGGCCTATAGCAGCATATCTACCACCAAGCTATATTTGAGAATAACTATTATTGTCTTGTTCTATAGCTGCAACTATGACTACTGACTCTAACACACTAGAGTTTACACTACCTAGAGATTTACCAACACCAGCTAGAGGTTTACTAAACACTAACTATAGGCTTTACTAAACAGAAAGGTTTTAAGTTTAGTTTTAAAGGTGGAGGTGGTGTCAGCCTCCTTAACCCAGATTGGAAGTTGGTTCCATAGTAATGGTGCCTGGTAGCAGAACGCCCGCCCTCCAAATCTACATTTAGATACTCTAGGAACTACGAGTAAACCTGCACCCTGGGAGCGGAGAGCTCTGCCAGGAACATAAGGCACTATCAGGTCTTGTAAATACTGCGGAGCTAAGCCGTTTTGGGCTTTATATTCAAGTAATACATTTTTTTTTTCAGATTACTGCAGGCCAGGTAATCAGATTACTGCAGGCCAGGTAATCAGATTACTCTAGGACAGGTAATCAGATTACTGCAGGACAGGTACCGTATTGTCCCGAATATAAGACGACCCCCTCTTTTTCAAGACTCAAATTTGAAAAAATACTTTTTTAACACCAAATTAAATTTTTATACAGAAAATAATTACAGTACATCTGAAACAAATGATTATAACAATATATTTGAGAGAAAAAGCATGTTATTTTGCCTCATTCAAATCATGATCTTGAAGTTTGCATCATAACTTCTTCGACCCACTTTTCTCCAGATTGTCACTACGTTTCACCATTTTCTGTTATCTCTTCTGTTATTTCCTTGTCTTTTCTTTCTTACCGCTATTTTTTATTTTTCTTCTTCATGCTACTGCTATTTTTATTTTTCTTCTTCGTGACAGGGGTTTGCTTTGCCCTGGGAAGTTAAGTTCAGCATTCGCTTTAAAGATATCTGGCGCCATCTAGCGTTGTGAATGAGTACGTCTAGACCCGTGATTCCCAACCCCCGGTCCCCGGACCGGTACCGGTCCGTAGAGCCGTTACTACCGGGCCGTGGAATGGCTTGTGTTCCGATCATAATTAGGGCTGCAATGATTCGCCGACGTTGTCGACAAAAAAGCGATAATCAAAATTGTCACCAGACGTTTTTTTCCCAATGGAGTGAGGCATCTCACTTCACTTCACCTCATACAATCTCTGCCGAGAGCAGCGCTGCACGACAGGGTCTCAGCAGCTTTTCTTTTTTTTGCGTGTCAGAGCAGTTGCGGGTAACAAAACTTGGCACTGGGGGTTCTAGGATTTTTCTGAAACAGGGGCCATTATGGGGCCAAATGTAACCTTCACGGGCCAACAGTATTAAGCCCCTTTCCGCCGCCGCCGGCTTTCCCATTCATTGTGTATGTGCTGCCGCAGCGCAAGAGTGGACCGCTCTGCTGGCGAGCTTGGCGGCGCGCGAGAGGCCACCTGCCACGGGCGTTTCACCTGCCTGCGTCTGAATTGAACATTTTTTAATTTCATCGCGCTGTGAGGGCATCTCGGTGCGACCAATAGGAGAGAAGGTGGTTGTGATCCTGCTGAGGACCCACTTCCCAACAGGCTGTCAAACTGCTCCCTGTTCAATCTGAAGTAGACCTGGTCATCATGGAGCTGTAGCTCCAACGAGCCTGGATTCCCCCAAATCTTCTCAAGTCTTCTCATGAGGATTTCATGGACCCTCCTTGCTGCTGCTGCTCGTCTCCTCCTCAGAAGAACTAAAGCCAGCATCCCCCCTGAAATAAAAACGGTCCAAATCATCCCCCCTGAAATAAAAATGGTCCAAATCATCCCCCCCTGAAATAAAAACGGTCCAAATCATCCCCCCCCTGAAATAAAAACGGTCCAAATCATCCCCCCCTGAAATAAAAACGGTCAGAATCATCCCCCCCCGAAATAAAAACGGTCAGAATCATCCCCCGTGAAATAAAAAAAGTCCAAATCATCCCCCCTGTAAAACTGCCATCCCTCCTTTCCATCCCTTATGTCATTTCATCAATGAATGTGGTTTTACTGCTATTTCAACATTTGGAGTCATCACCAGAAAAATAACACCAGAAAAATAACTCATTTGACAATTTTCACCTGTTTCAAGTCAATTTTCACTTGAAATAAGTAGGGAAATCTGCCAGTGGAACAAGATTTATCTTCTTATTACAAGCAAAAAAATCTCAGATTTTTCTACTTATTTCAAGTGAAAATCTTTGAAAAAAAATTGTTGTTTTTTATTTACTTTTTGTATGAACAGCAGCAAAGTTGAATAAAATATCTATTTTTCATTGAAGTACCCATCTTTCTCGTGTTTATTATCATTTGCCACATAATTAAACCAACCTCATACTAAATTTAAGAAAACAATTTTTGCATTTTTTTGTCATATAATTTAATCCAAAACTTGTATAAATCGAAATGTGTTTCTTTGAGTGGCAGCCCTGTCATGGCTTGGCGGACAATAAGTTCTGGTACCCGACCAGACTGAACAGTGCCATGCACAGGTGCTGTATGCAGGTTAGGTTCAGTCAGCTGCAGAGATGAGCGGACCTCAGCAAACCTCCATGAGCCATTTCTTTACTGGTTGTTCGAGTAAAAGAAATGGTGATGAACAAGTAGAAAATCCTACCAAAAAGAAAAGCAAAAGCTTTAATCGCAAGTACGACATTATGTATATAAAATACGGATTTGTTGCAACGGGCGATTTGGAGGCGCCAAACCCACTATGTATTTTATGTGGAGAAACGCTCGCCAACGAAGCAATGAACCCATCCAAGCTTCAAAGACACTTAAATACAAAACATCCTTCTCTCAAAGACAAACCAGTGGATTTTTTCGAAAGGAAAAAACGTGAGTTACATTTGCAGAAGCAAGTTTTAAAGGCCACAACATCAGCTAACGTCGCTGATGATAGCCTGCATTTTAAAATGCATAGTTTTTTTCTAAAATGTTTATTAAAATTGACATAAATTGTCAACCGGTCCCTGAGCTTTTTGTTTATACTTCTGCTGGTCCTTGGCTCAAAAAAGGTTGGGAACCCCTGGTCTAGACCCCCGAATGTAAGACGACGCCCACTTTTTCAGTCTTATTTCAATGCAAAAAACCCCGTTTTATATTCGGGCCAATACGGTAATAAGATGCAGACTGCAGAGTGTGGTGTATTTGTCTCCAGGTAATCAGATTACTGCAGAGTGTGGTGTATTTGTCTCCAGGTAATCAGATTACTGCAGAGTGTGGTGTATTTGTCTCCAGGTAATCAGATTACTGCAGAGTGTGGTGTATTTGTCTCCAGGTAATCAGATTACTGCAGAGTGTGGTGTGTTTGTGTCCAGGTAATCAGATTACTACAGAGTGTGGTGTGTTTGTCTCCAGGTAATCAGATTACTGCAGAGTGTGGTGTATTTGTCTCCAGGTAATCAGATTACTGCAGAGTGTGGTGTATTTGTCTCCAGGTAATCAGATTACTGCAGAGTGTGGTGTATTTGTCTCCAGGTAATCAGATTACTGTGGTGTGTTTGTCTCCAGGGGGGGGTCTCCTGCTCAGCGAGGTGTTCCTGGACCCGGACCGGTCCGGTCCCCCCACCGGGCTGCTGCAGGCGCTCAGCATGTCTGAGGGGAGGCAGCGCAGCGCCGCCGAGTACCGCCGGCTGCTAGCGCCGCACGGCTTCACCTGCACACACACCGCACACACACACGGCCTGCTGGACGCCATGCTGCTCACCAAGACCCCCGGGACCAGCTAGGGGGCACTACGGCGGCGGCACGGCGGCGGCGTTGCCACGACTACGGAACAGCTGTCTGTGGAGACCTGCTGGATGGATCCCCAACTCCGGACTCTGGTTCCTAGTGACTGGTTACCAGTTACCTGGTTATACAGGTTCCTGGTACTGGTGGCTGGTTCCTGGTTCCTGTTACTGGTTACTAGTTACCTGGTTATACAGGTTCCTGGTACTGGTTACCTGGTTACCTGGTTAATGGTTCCTGGATCTGGTGACTGGTTACTTGTGACTAGTGGCTAGTTCCTGTTCCCGATTACCTGGTTCCTGGATCCTGTTACTGGCGACTGGTTACCTAGTTACCGTTTCCTGGTAACTTGTTTTCTGGTTCCTAGTTCCTAGTTCCTGGTTTCTGGTTTCTGGTTTCTGGTTCCTAGTTCCTGGTTCCTGTTCCCTGTCCTGCATCCGTCTGCTCTTGTATCCATTAAAATGTCTCCTCCTGCCACCCGTCCGTGTCTTTATCGTTTTTATGCCTTTATTCAGTTTGGTTTTTTCTTTATCATAGAATAAAAAGTTTTCACTTTTGTTGCTTCTGCACACAAATCATGAATAAGTTAAAGGAGCCGTCTGTAAGAAATGTCCAAAACTGGTACTGCAGTCACTTTCAAAACATTGTTGAGCGGCGTGTACCCTCCCCCTCCTCCCCCCGACCAGAGGTTGCCAGGTAGGCTGCAGAATGCAGCAGGAACGTAGGCTGCCATGGCTGCCATAATTAGAGCCGAGCTGGCAACCCGGATGCAGAAACAATACTGACTTGGTGATTGGGAGATAGGTGGAGGGTGGAGCTTCAGAAACAATACTGACTTGGTGATTGGGAGATAGGTGGAGGGTGGAGCTTCAGAAACAATACTGACTTGGTGATTGGGAGATAGGTGGAGGGTGGAGCTTCAGAAACAATACTGACTTGGTGATTGGGAGATAGGTGGAGGGTGGAGCTTCAGAAACAATACTGACTTGGTGATTGGGAGATAGGTGGAGGGTGGAGCTTCAGAAACAATACTGACTTGGTGATTGGGAGATAGGTGGAGGGTGGAGCTTCAGAAACAATACTGACTTGGTGATTGGGAGATAGGTGGAGGGTGGAGCTTCAGAAACAATACTGACTTGGTGATTGGGAGATAGGTGGAGGGTGGAGCTTCAGAAACAATACTGACTTGGTGATTGGGAGATAGGTGGAGGGTGGAGCTTCAACATAAACATCAGTTGAGGGCTGCAACTCCTTTTTAAACTGGAATATTCTGGCTTGAGTGCTGTTGTCAGTGACATAAGTATTTGAAATGAACATGATTTTTAAATGTCTGTTGACATATCGGGGTCATTTTATGATTCGTTTTATTATTGCTCTTACATACAGCTCCTTTAAATGCTTTAAAGTTAAATGTGTAAAATCAACTAACCTGAGAGAAAGTAAGACCTCTCAATACTTTTGTATCAGGAAATAAATATTTGTGGATCAGTTACTGTTTTCAACTTCCTGCAAATGTAATTTTGCGTCTGGTCATGTGACATTTATTCATGTTGAGGGAAGTTGAAAACCCCAGAAAACATTTATTTTATATCTTGTAAATACTTTAAAAAGGAAATGTTAGATGTGTCACAAAGGACCTAAGTTCAGGAAGTGGTTTGAGTTCTTAGTAACTCTGGTTCCCGTACGACCTCCAGGTCCACTGGTTCCTCTGGTTCTGTGGTGTCACATGGTGAGTGAATGAATGAATGAATAGTCTTTATATCGGTCTTAAGCCTTGTACAAGTTATTTTACAAAACAAAATGAAAAAAGTAAAATAAACATTGCTTTTGCCGAAAAGGTGTAGCTGAAGCCGAAGCTTCTACGCTTTTACCTGGTGATCAACTTAAATCAGAAACAGCATTAATCCGTGGAAACAAACAATGCATAAAGAAGACAAAAAAATAAGACAAAATATAAAATTGACGTTTCACATTCTAGAATGTTTTTGATAATATACTATAAAGTTATAGTGTTTTATATTTATTTACAATATTTTCTTTAAACATTTTCTTAAACTTGAAGATAGAACTGAACATTTTTAGGTCGTTGTCACAACTATTCCATATTTCTCTTGCCTTAATTGACGTCCATCTCTTTTTAATATTAGTTCTTACTGTCGTCGTCTCAAACATGAGTTTCAGGTCATAGTTTCTTTTATTTGGAACAAATCCTGAATGCAGTTTGGAAGCAGTTTCTGCAGTTTCTGCTGGGCTTTAAAGGCAAATAGAACTGTTTTCTGCTCTACTATGTCATGGAATTTTAGATTATTATATTTAATAAAGAGATTATTTGTTGGTTCATAATATTCAGATCTATTAATTATCCTTAAAGCTCTTATCTGTAATAAGAAAATAGGGTGTTGTGGAAGTGCATGCTCCTGGCCCGGCGCTGTGAACTTGATTCTGGTGGTCGACCCGGTTTGGGGGTTTTAGTTGTGGTTTTCATGATTTTGAATGCAACACATTGACCAGGAAACCCATTTAGGAAAACAGAACCGATCTGACAGCCGGCACAGAACAAATGGTAGAAATAAATAAGTTCAGGTGAGTTCAGTCGTGTTTGAGGAACATTAACATCTGAGGTGAAAAGAAAACAAGTCTCCAGTTCAGGCTTTGATTTCTGCAGATGCAACAGGTTTTTCTGAGGACTTCCTGTCGATGTTCACGAGCCTCGTCAGCGACCTGCGGTCTGGTTTCAGTGAAAACATGCAGCAGAGATCTGTGATCGATTACCGGGGTGTGAAACCAGAACCTGGAGAACAAAGACTCTGAGATGCAGCTGAGATGCTCTGATAGATGTTAATCTCTCCTCTGAACTACACGTCTGCAGCTCCAGCAGCTCCAGCACGATGATGTCACTCCAGCTATCGACCAGTTTTTAGGTGATTTGAGTCTTTTAAGTCCAGCCTGAGAAACCTTGGTGTTGGCAGTAGTGAAGTAAGGGTTAGTGTTAAGGGTTAAGGTTAAGGTAAGTATCGAAATCGAAACTTTACTTCACAATGTTGGAAAACCGCAACATTGTCAATAAACAGTTTCAGTCATGAACATTAGACAAAAACATTAGACAAGACAACCATTAGACAAAACAAACAGACAAAAACCCATTCCCCTAGATCTATCGAGAGGAGTGTCTCTTACGTCAGCTGCCCCTCCTGGCTCGGAGAACCTGTCACCGGGCCTCGGATCGGCGCAGCACCATAGCCTTGTTGCTGAAATCAGCACGGCTGCTTGATCCTACATCATGCCGACCCCACACGAGTGAACGTGTGCATTTTACCATCAAAACAAAAGACAAACCAAAATTGACTGTCAGGATGCACTGGAATGCTGAGAAAAAACGTTGGAAAGATCAACAACCGAAAACCATTTACTCTCTGCCAGAATCTGAGACAGAATAGTATGTGGATTCAGTTCGAATCTTTCTCACTTCTGGTCCATTTATATCACTCCATCTTATTTTTACCTCATTTTTAATTAACTGTGAATGAAGGGTTCCAGTCTAGCATGTGATGCAAGAGTTTTCCTGCTGCAGAATAAAACAAAAAGTATAAATCAGCACCCGCAACAGTGTTCTAACAGCCGAAAGTATTATAATGAAGCCTTTAACTCACCAACAGTTCGGCATGAGTAAAATTACTGACACCTATTTAATTTTACAATTGTGTTCACCTAACTGGAAGTTCTTTATTCATTAATAATCACGTCTGAGAGAATACTGATTACGGGCAAGCAGGCCTAACACAGACCCCAAACCCCAAACCTGACCCCAAATCCGACCTTTAACCTAACCCTGACCCCTAATCCTAACCCTAACCCTAAACTTAACCTTAACATTAACATAACCCCAAATTCTAACCCTATCCCTCACCCCAAACCCTAAATTTAACCTAACCCTGACCCCTAATCCTAACCCTAACCCTCACCCTAAACCTAACCTTAACCTAACCCTGACCCCTAATCCTAACCCTAACCCTAAACTTAACCTTAACATTAACATAACCCCAAATTCTAACCCTATCCCTCACCCCAAACCCTAAATTTAACCTAACCCTGACCCCTAATCCTAACCCTAACCCTCACCCTAAACCTAACCTTAACCTAACCCTGACCCCTAATCCTAACCCTAACCCTAAACTTAACCTTAACATTAACATAACCCCAAATCCTAACCCTATCCCTCACCCCAAACCCTAAATTTAACCTAATCCTGACCCCAAATCCTAACCCCAACCCTGACCCCAGATCCTAACCCTAACCCCAACCCGTTCTACACCAACCCCCCACCTTATTTTCTCCCCTCCTAACTCTCCCCCCCCCCTCTAATCTCACAACTCCCCTCTCAAAATACACCCACTAGCCACATACAAAGACACTGGATCCTCCATAATCCGACTACACTCATAAGGGATACCCAGTTATCCTCATACACCACACAGCACATCTCAAAACAAAGCTCTGAAACTCACTCAGAGATACCACACCCTACGCCACTGACAAAGTACTTTAGTGCATACGGATCTCTAACAGGATGAACGAGTGAGAGTGCAACACTACCTTCAGCAATCTCTGGAATCGCTAAAGAGCGTAGGAGGCAGAAGCGTATTGGTTCCTCTCAGGGGGGCTGCAATCACCAACCTAACCCAACCCTGACCCTAACCCTAATCCCAACCCCTAACTCTACCCTAACCCTTCTAAACCGTAACCCTAACTCCAACCCCTAACCCTAACCCCATCCAATGACTTGGTTTTATATAGCGCCCTTCAAGGCACCCAGAGTGCTTTACTGAGATCATTATTCATTCATACACATTCTCACCAGTGGTGGTAGCTACGTTTGTAGCCACAGCTGCCCTGCAGACTGACGGAAGCGTGGCTGCCATATTGCCCCAAACGGCCCCTCTGACCACCACCAACATTCATATGTGGTGGCAAAAATTGTTGTTCAAAAATGAATGTCAGGACACCTCAGCTGTCTTTCTGAAGTTTTAATGAAAAGAGGAAAAATACATTCAATTGAATGGAGGATCACACAGTGCCGATCTTAACAGACACTCAGTCAGCCAGTAATGCCCTAGCCATGTTTAAGCACCCGCTATCTTATAGTGGCCAGGCTGGGAACAACTAGACAAAATATCACTCTGGCAACCATGCCAGGCTCTGTGTCAAAGGAGCATGACCTTGGCATAGGAATGTTCACTTGAAAACAGGAAACAGACATTGTTATACCAAAATTTCCCATTACACATACACATTCAAACACATTCACACGGGGCAAGGTGGGTAAGGTGTCTTGCCCAAGACAGCAAACTGGGATGGAGCGGGATTCAAACCGCCAACCTTACGACCCGCTCTACCACTTGAGCTACTGCCGCAACCCCTAACCCTCCTAAACCCAAACTTTAACCCCCCTAACCCTAACCGCCCATGCACCCAGCTAGACCCATTCCCTTATCCTAGCTTTCCCTCCCTTTACCTAACTGCAATAATATAATACAATAAATAAATAAAATAAAATAAAATAAAATAAAATAAAATAAAATAAAATAGAATGAAATAAAACTAAATAAAATAAAACAAAAAAACTAATAAATGCAGATGCTGCTGTGCCATCCTGAAAAGGTTGCAATACAAGGCGGGACACGTTCCTCAGTATCTGAGCAGGTTTCCTCCTCTGGAGAGGTCGGCTCTGCCAGATATCTTTTTACCTCTACGTGGGCATCTGTGCTGGTGCTCTTGGATCTCTGGGTTGCACCTGACCAACGCCAATCAATTAGATAATAATTACCTCTGGAGTCTCTCACGGCGGCAACAGCACATCTCAGGTGAGGCTCAATCTGATGAGTCACCATGGCAACGGACACACCCACCGCACAAAGTCCAAAACCATAAATGAAATAGAGACAACTTACTGATCAAGCAGGAAATAATCAGAAATACTTTTGTCCAGAATGAACCGTCCAACTGAAGCCGAGAGATGAAGAACATGAACAGAATCATCAGTTTCATGCTTTATGGTCTGTTTTTGTGCTCCTCGGTTTTCTCTAATGATGGTGAGTAAGCAGATATTTTTTAAAGGACTAACATATAAAAACGTCTAATATCCAACAAATTGTCAGTTTGGATATAATATACGGGTAAACATCAGTTAAATCCATAAATGTGTCTACGGTGAAAGTAAGTTGAAACTTTAGTGACGGGATTCTTCAACCGTCGACAGCAGGAGGAAGAAGCGTCTCTGGACATGAATCAAAGAAAAGACGTAGCAAGATGTTGGTGGGTTATTTTAAACAATTTAGCAAAAACATGTGCATAAAACTCAACAATACAAATTACAAAAAAAATCGTAGTACTAACAAGAATAATACTAAAATGTACCTTTTTTTGTATTTAACTATTTTTATCAGTGTTTTGATCAGAAGTCCTTCATGTTGTTTTACTGATGTAGTGTTTAGTTTTCACCACAAGGTGGTGGTGAAGACGTCAACATGGAGCTCGTTTGTCAGGAGGTTTGAATGTAGATTTGTTTCCGTTTGGTCGGAAAAAATGAGTCATTATACCTTTACTGGAAAAATACGAATCCTGCTCATCGATTATTTATTGGCAAGTCCAAATTGGAAAAAAATGGGATGGGATGGAAAATGAAAAGTAATAATAATAAAAATTATAACTGTCAAGATAAACAATTACAGTAAAGTTGTAAAATTGTAGTTATTTCCCTTCAGAATTAATAATGAACTCTTACTGCCAGACTGCTTTCAAAGTCCTCTTCAAAAAACCTAGTTTGGCTGGAAAAACTTGACTTAAACCCTTTGGCTCTTTGGGGAGCATAGGTCATTCATGAACTTCTTCCAGCTGGTTCGGTGTTGAGCGATCTTCTCTGCTTCCTTCCAAGATGTTCCTTTCTCCTTGAGTTCTGCCTCGACAGACCTTTTCCAGCTGTTTTTGGGTCTTCCCGGTTTTCTTTTCCCCTGAGGGTTCCAGGTTAAGGCCTGCCTGGTTGTGTTGGATGCTGGTTTTCTCAAGGTATGCCCGATCCAGCCCCATTTCCTACGTCTTATCTGGGTTACTATTTATTCTTGTTGTGTGATTTTCCAGAGCTCTGTGTTTGTGATGGTGTTAGGCCAGTAAATTCCTAAGATATGTCGTAGGCATTTGTTTATGAATGTTTGCAGTTTGTTTGTTGTTGCTTTTGTGGTTCTCCATGTTTCCGCACCATACAGTAAAACTGACTTGACGTTGGAATTGAAGATGCAGAGGTTGACTTGCATGGAGATGAATTTGGAGTTCCATACTTGCCGTAGTATTAGAAAAGCTGTTCTGGCTTTCCCTATTCTAGCTTGTATGTCTTTGTCGCTGCCTCCATCCCTCCCTACGATGCTTCCCAGATATGTGTATGTGTCCACCTCTTCCATTGCCTCTCCATCCAGGTTTATGATATTGTTTGTTGTGTGGTCTGTATTTATCACCTTTGTTTTGCTTTTGTTGACGTGAAGTCCTGTAGTGGCTGCTGTTTTCGGCAAGTTTTGTGAATTTGGTTTGCATTTGTGCTTGGGTGGTAGACAGGAGGACTATGTCATCTGCAAAATCTAGGTTTTCTAATTGAGACCACATTGAGACCACATTGTCCACTGAATGCCCAGATTTTGCTCAGCTGTTGTTGTCTTCATCAACCAACCGACTGCCAAGAGGAAGAGGAAAGGAGACAGTAAACAGCCCTGCCTGACTCCTGTCTCTACCGTGAAACTGTCTGTGAGGTGACCATTGTGTATTACTCTGCAGGATGATTGTAGATATAGCTGTTGTGTGATTGTGACGAACTTCTTTGGAATACCATAGTGCAGTGATTCTTAACCATAGGGCCGCGGCCGCGAGCGCCATCTAGTGGGCCGCCAAAAAAAATTCAGTTTTGTACGTGTGGGCCGCGGGACTGCATAGCAACTCCCGACCAAATGAGGAGAAGACACTCAGCTAGCTGTACGTGTAATAGTAAGAGAAATGGTGTGTCTTTACAGAGAAAATCCTTCATTTTGCACAGAGTAGGTTTAGATCCGCCAGGATCAGGGATCGATTAATTGGGTCTGCGCCCAGAGCGAGCGAGCGGGGCGTGATCTGATCATGTATCCCGGCGCGTCCCCGCGGCCGGGGAGGTCGGCTGAGGCTGCCGCTCGGGCGGTGGGCTCCGTCGTTACTGCTGAAGGATGGTAGATGTAGATGCGTGGGCTGTCTTGTCTGCTGGACTGGACTGTTCGGGCTTTCGAAAAAGCATCGGAAAGTAACTGCTGCAGCCCGACCAGAGAGCTGCGGTGCGGGCTGTGCCCGTTGCAGCTGATCAGGCTCGGATGAAACCCGACACACTGAGTCCTGACAACTTATTAATGTAAATAACTTAAAGTAAAATCAAACTAAGTTTTGTCCTCGCTGTATTTTTAAATATGCAACCCGGAATGGACAAATTCATCCTGTTCAGTCTTCCCACTGGGACAAAACCAGTGTCTCATACGTTCAGAGACCGTGGCGTTCAAAGTGCGAAAGTGAAAGGCCACTGAAACAAAACACAAAGTTTTTCATCAAACATATCCACTCAAGTCTGAACTGAAGTCACAGAAAAATAAGCTGAGCATCTTAAAACATCCTGCCCATGTTTGGGTCCAGATACAGCTGTGAAGCAGCTTTCTCCACAGTGAACATAATTAAAACTAAATATCGTTTCAGGCTCATCAATGAGCACCTCCACATGCATATGAGAACCTGACACCATCCAGCCCAGATTTAAAGTCCTGACAGGAGAAGTTAGAGCTCAGTTCTCTCACTGAACAACAGAAAGTGGGGGCATAAGATTATAAGAGGGGAAGAAAGAAAAACTGCAAAACTGTTAAATTGTTAAGATGTGTTTATATTAATTTATTATAAAAATGTGTTGAGACAATTAACAAAGAAAAGGGGAAATTCAAACTGCGGGTAGAGAAATAAAATAAGATAGCATTTGAAAAATAAAATAAAATCTACTTTATTTTTAAGAGAAAAAAATATTTTTAATTCAAGTTAAACATGTTAATCGGCAAATATGTACTTTTTTTAATATAACAGTCAGATGCAGATGTTGATACAACGATGAGGCTACTTGAATATATATACACACACACACACACACACACACACACACACACACACACACACACACACACACACACACACACACACACACACACACACACACACACACACACACACACACACACACACACACACACACACACACACACACACACACACACACACACACACACACACACACATACATACATACATACATACATACATACACACACACACACACACGCATACACACATACATACATACATACATACATACATACATACATACATACATACATACACATATATATATATATATATATATATATATATATATATATATATATATATATATATATATATATATATATATATATATTATGATGTTCTGGACCTTCGCTTGAGTAAATTTTCTCTAAATGGACCTCTTAAGTTTTAGTTGAATACCCCTGCTATACAGTGTTTATATTTAATGGGCCCCGGGCCACTCTGTACTGAAAAAATTGGGCCCCAAGGTCAGAAAGGTTAAGAACCCCTGCCATAGTGTGCCTAAGTTTCCATAGAGTGTCTCTGTCCAGGCTGTCAAATGCTTTGTGGAAGTCAATGAATGTGAGTTAGAGAGAAGTGTTCCATTCAATGGTCTGTTCGATAATGATGCGGAGTGTGGCGATGTGGTCGGTGCATGATCTGTCTTGTCTGAAACCGGCTTATTGCTCTCTGAGTAGTTTATCTATCTCTTTTGAGAGTCTCTCTAAAATGATCCTGCACAATATCTTTCCTGAAAGTTTCTCATAAATGTTTCTGTAATCTTCTTTGATCCACTAAGCGAAGGATTGGTCCACCTAGCTTCACCAGAGCCCCGTTAGCCGACAAAAGTTTCCAGGTGGATCCAGGCAGGCCTTCATGGCTACCGTAACGGCCTGGATGGCAATAAACCACCCACCATACGTTGCCCTATCTGGCAATCCTGTACTTTTTTTGCCGTTACCGGCCTCTCACGGCATGGACGTGGGGTTGGACTTTGAGGGCCGGGCGGAAAAAAGGAGTCATTATACCTTTACTGGAAAAATACGAATCCTGCTCATCGATTAATAATTAAAATATGGAAGGATTAAGTCTTTAAAGTCAGAAGGAGCTCGGCTCATAAAGGTTTTATATGGAAGGAGAAAATGTTTATGATTTAAAAGAAAACCACCAAAGGGAAGACGGTTGATGAAATATGAAGTCTTCTGCTGATCATCACAACTCTGGCTGCAGTAATTCACATCAGCTGGAGGCTGTTCAAAGTTATTTTAGGACAAACATTTAATAAGAACCTTTAAATAACAAATGTGTTTTTCTGTTTCTATATTTTTAAACGTGTCTTCAGTCACAAGAGACGTCTGAACTCACCGGCCTGAAGAGAAGGATCTTAACAGAAATCAGTGATATTTTATGTTGAGTTCATGTTTGGTAGTCAGGACGATGTACTCGGACGTTCTGTTGTTGTTTGAATGTTTTGATCTCTTCATCTATGTTGGTGTTTTGGGAGAAATATCACTTAGGTTCGAGAGCGGTCGGCTGTGCAAAAATGAATCAGACACACACTCGCTTTTGCTATAATGAATACATTTATTAGCAAGCAAGCAGTGCAAACAAAAGACTCACACACGACTGCCCTTTGCTAGGATAACTCTGTGTCAAGTTATCCCCCGCAAATGACAGAGCAACATACAATCACAAGGGGCTTGGCCTAAACTCTTACCTTAACACAGAAGGACTGGGAGAGCCGGACAGTCCAGGCAAAGAGCAGCCATCAACCCCGGCTGGGCGTTGTGCACTCCGACCCACAGCAGACTCTCAATACGGACTTCCGGCTCTCGCGTCTTTATATCTTTCTCGTGGAAGGGGTTGCCCCTTCAACCCCCGCCTGCCAGTTCTCATGCTAAGTCTTGGCCCACACGGGACTAAGCTTCCCGTGTGAACCAAGCGCCT
Organism: Cololabis saira; assembly: GCF_033807715.1. Lineage (NCBI taxonomy): Eukaryota > Metazoa > Chordata > Actinopteri > Beloniformes > Belonidae > Cololabis > Cololabis saira. The sequence goes on from NC_084592.1 coordinate 48,638,875, forward strand.
CTCTCACGGTTACAATAAACAACAGGTGCATAGCTGATATGACTGTTTTGAGAATGACGGACATTTCAGGACACAAAACTTATTTTTTTTCTTCATTCAGTTGGTGATGATGCTGTTTTAAGTTCTGGATAACATTTGTTCTTGTGTGGTTGTTTTTTGCGTTACGCATCTAGATATTCTGAATTGACAGTGAAATCGTTTCACATGGAAGTCGTGTTTGTTCAGACTAGAAAAATTTTTATTCTCACTGGCTGATGGATAAATTATTTCTCTCAGGGATGGATGGAAACAAACGTAGAAAGAAAAACAAAATATTAGATTTTATCAGTTGGATAGTCATTATGTTTATAACTGCATGATAAAATGTTATGTAGGTAAAATAAAACCTCCATTAAAGTTCATAATTATGACCGGTCATATTTATTCTATCAGCTTTTTTATATGCAGATATTTAATGAAGACATAACACAACTGCATGTTCCTCAAAGTGGCTGAGTTTCCTGTTAATGTCTTCTTCTGAATCTTCATCTGATGTTTCTGCAGATACACAGGTCTCCTGTCAGGTCAGCAAGACTTGTATCTTACCCTGCAGTTTCACAGCTCATGATGACGTTGTCATCCACTGGATTCGAGAGACTCCACCAGAGTCCCTGGTTCACTCCTACCATCACAAACAAGACCAACTGGGAGAGCAGCACCAGAGGTTCAGAGGAAGAACATCTCTGTTTGAGGACCAGATCTCCAGAGGAAACGCTTCCCTGCTGCTGAGAGGAGTGAAGGTTCAGGACCAGGGCAGATATCTGTGTAACGTCAGCACCGTTACTGGAAATAAGAAGAACTTCATCAACCTGAATGTGAACGGTATGTGGAGAATAAAAACCTCAGCAGATTCAGATGTTTGAATCCATTGTTCATGTTGGTTTTTTGTAATAAACAGAATAGAACAGATATTTACTGTTGCAGGAACAATAAAACACAGTTTAGCAGTTTTTCCTTATTAGCATATTGTAAAGGAACATAATTAACTCACTGAGTTTGTCTCAGACATAAAATAGCTGAGACAAAGTTAAAATAGCTGCCAAAGTGCTTGTTAAACTCGTAACGCAGTACTTCCAGTTGTACGTTCTTGACACGTCTGTGACTCACATTCACTTCCTTTGTTTGTAAAGTACTGGACAGACCGGGCTGACCCAAACGGATTGTGAGGGTCTGTTGGGAACGTCTGGCCGAGCCCTCTGTCAGGGACATCTTCAACTCTCACCTTGTGGTCGCAAGGTCTCCGGTGCCTGTCGTGGCGGCAATCCTAGAACCCGGTAGTGGACCCCAGAAGTACAGGATGCCGTCAGACTGAAGAAGGAGTCCTACCGGGCTATGTTGGCCGGTGGGACTCCTGACGCAGTAGATGGGTACCGGCAGGCAAAGCAAGCCACGGCTCGGGCAGTCCTGGAGGCAAAAACTCCGGTCTGGGAGGAGTTCGGGGAGGCCATGGAGGAAGACTTTCGGTCGGCCTCGAGGAAATTCTGGAGGACCGTGCGGCGCCTCAGAAGGGGGAAGCAGTACTCTGCCGGGACCGTTTATGGTGTGGGTAGGGAGCTGTTGACCTCGACTGGGGACATTGTCGGACGGTGGAAGGAATACTTCGAGGATCTCCTCAACCCGCTTGACATGCCTTCCACTGAGGAAGCAGAGAGTGGGGACTCGGAGGCGTGCTCATCCATCACCCAAGCCGAGGTCACTGAGGTGGTTCGTAAGCTCCTCGGTGGCACCAGGGGTGGATGAGATTCGCCCTGAGTACCTCAAGTCTCTGGATGTCGTAGGGCTGTCTTGGTTGACACGCCTCTGCGACATTGCATGGAGGAAGGGGACAGTACCGCTGGGGTGGCAAACCGGGGTGGTGGTCCCTCTGTTTAAAAAGGGGGACCGGAGAGTGTGTTCCAACTACAGGGGGATCACACTTCTCAGCCTCCCCGGGAAAGTCTATGCCAGGGTACTGGAGAGGAAAATACAGCCGATAGTTGAACGAGCACCCTCCGCAGGGTGCTCGAGGGTTCATGGGAATTTGCCCAACCAGTCTACATGTGTTTTGTGGATCTGGAGAAGGCATTTGACCGTGTCCCTCGTGCCATTCTGTGGGGGGTGCTGAGTGAGTATGGAGTCCGGGGCCCTCTATTAAGGGCTGTCCGGTCTCTGTATGATCGGAGCAGGAGTCTGGTTCGCATTGCTGGCAGTAGATCAGACTTGTTCCCGGTGCATGTTGGACTCCGGCAGGGCTGCCCTTTGTCACCGGTCCTGTTCATAATTTTTATGGACAGGATTTCTAGGCGCAGCCAGGGGCCGGAGGGGATCCGGTTTGGGAACCACAGGATTTCGTCTCTGCTTTTTGCGGATGACGTTGTCCTGTTGGCTTCATCAGTCCGGGACCTCCAGCATGTGCTGGGGCGGTTTGCGGCCGAGTGCGACACGGCAGGGATGAGAATCAGCACCTCCAAGACCGAGGCCATGGTTCTCGACCGGAAAAGGGTGGCATGCTTTCTCCGGGTGGGTGGAGAAGTCCTACCTCAGGTGGAGGAGTTCAAGTATCTCGGGATCTTGTTCACGAGTGAGGGAACGATGGAGCGTGAGATTGACAGACGGATCGGTGCAGCGTCCACAGTTATGCGGTCGATGTGCCGGACCGTGGTGGTGAAGAAGGAGCTTAGTTGAAAGGCGAAGCTCTCGATTTACCGGTCAATCTACGCACCTACCCTCACCTATGGTCATGAACTTTGGGTCGCAAGATCGCGGATACAAGCGGCCGAGATGAGTTTCCTCCGCAGGGCGGCTGGACGCTCCCTTAGAGATAGGGTGAGGAGTTCGGTCACCCGGGAGGAGCTCGGAGTCGAGCCGCTGCTCCTTCACATTGAGAGGAGTCAGCTGAGGTGGCTTGGGCATCTGTACCGAATCCTCCTGGACGCCTCCCTAGGGAGGTGTTCCAGGCATGTCCCTCCTCCCTAGGGAGGTGTTCCAGGCATGTCCCTCCTCCCTAGGGAGGTGTTCCAGGCATGTCCCACTGGGAGGAGACCCCAGAAAGTGTCTCTGTGACGGAGGTTTTGGTGAGCAGTGATCTGCAGCTCCTACCAGACGGGGGATGTTTGAAAAGTTTGCGTACCGGGTGTGAGGATCTGCAGAGATGTTCCTAGCTCTTTTCCTGACCCTGGATCGGTACAGGCCCTGGATGGAGGGATGGTCGACCCCGATCATTTACTTTGAAACTTGCTTTTTCCAGTTACGACTGTTGGCCAAAGTGAAGCCATATTTATGTTTATAATGATGTTGGAAGACTCATACATGCTTTTATAGCTACACTTCGGGATGGCTGTAATTCCTGTATGCTGGTTTAGATCAGTTAATCCTTCAACTTCAGTAAATCCAGAACGCTGCAGCTCGAAACTGGAACCAGAAAATGTGAGCATATATCTCCGGTTCTGACATCCCTCCACTGACTTCCTGTCCCTTTTAGAATAGATTTTAAGATTTTATTGCTAGTTTTTAAGGTTTTAAATGCGCTGGTACTATTTTCATCTTCATATCTCAGGGCGCAACATCCATTCAGATAAATATTCAAATTAAACATTAGACATGACCAAAACTAAACTCTTAATAACTTATTTTCATTCTGCCTCTAACACTTTTAACTGTCTTACCTTTTGGTATGTGAAGAAAGGTGTATTTCACGTATGTTTCCTCTTCATCACTGAGTTCACATTTGTATGTTCCTGTCTGTCTGGTCTGAAGATAAGTCCTTCAGATTGAGACTTCCTGTCTCTGATACAGTCATCACGTACTGTTTCCACCTCTCTGAAGGTGTGTAGAGCCCTACATGTCCCCTCTGTGTCAGGATGATCTCTTTGTGGTAAAATGCAACAGTCTTTGACCGTGAATCCCACAACTGCATCCATCTCCTGCTATAGATGGAGACTTTTAATGTTGCTAAATTATTCTGAATTATTTGTTTTAGTAAATAGTGGAAACATTCAAAGAACTCTCGTGTCACTGACTTTAGCTCAAGAACTGGTCATAAATCAATAAAGCAGATTCAAGAAACTGCACCTACAAACAGTAACAGAGAGTTGTGAAGGTTCATGTGTGCTGTGATCTGTTGAGACTCGGGTTCAAATCCCTGACATCAAAAACACAGAAACTGTCATTTTAATTCTTGTTGTGTTTTTTTGTTGCAGACTGGACTGGAGTTATTGTAGGAGTGGTGGTGGGTGTGCTGCTGCTGCTGGTGGTGGTATTGGTTACTGGAGTCGTTGGTTACAAACACAGGAAAAGGAGGAGGAGGAATAAAAGATATAAAGGTAAAGATATTGTTTCATGATTTGTGTGTGTAAATAGGAAGGATGCAGGATATTGAGTATTTGCTGATATCTGATATGCCAGTACTTTGAATGAAGTTTTTCAGGTAACGCCACGTCTGGAAACACCAACTGGGAATTGTGTCATGAGGTTCAATGTAGTTCAGAGATCTGTAAAACCCAACATCTGTAACAGCTGTAAAAGGCTGGTTGTCCAGAGCAATAAGTTCCAGATGTTTGTTAGTGATGTCGTTGGTCGCGCTCGTACTTTCTTGCCTTTGTTAAAGGAGCGATGTGTAATATGAAGCCAGAATTAAATACATACTCCAATAAAACGGGGGCAGTACAGCTGCACCAAGAGAGTTGATCTACCCTCACGAAAGAAATGAGAGAACGCACGGTCCCTCCTCATCACTTCTGTTGTCAACTCAACGTCAGATACGTGAATAAAACTCAAAATCTGAAAATAAAAGCACAGAATTTGTAAATAAGAAATTAAAATCTCTGACAAGGATACAATCATTTTTCTCAGTTAAACTTTTCTCTTCTCACCATCATTTCTAAAACCATCTCTGTGTCTGAACTGTCTTCCTCAGTTCCTCTTTTTGTTTCTTTTTGTTTGGTTGCAATTCTGAAATGAGTTGAATCTGTGCCGTCAATCTACTGAGAGAAGACGGAACATCATCAAGATCAATACATTAAAGGTAGAAATGGGGCACGGTGTTGCAGCTGGTAGTGCAGCGTCTCACAGCAAGAAGGTCCTGGGTTCGATTCCCGCCGGGGACGCTGTGGGCGCTGAAGTGCGTGTTAGTGCTACCCTCAACCCTCATCCTGGGTGGTGTTGGTGAAAGGTCTTTCTGTGTGGAGTTTGCATGTCCTCCCCGTGTTCCCTTGGGTAGCTAATGTGAGCTTCCCTCAGAAAAACATGCACAGAGTCCTGGGCTCTACTGCCCCCTCTGGCCAACCGGCAACCCTGGCAACCCTGCCTCCTCAGGTTAAGGAGGAGACCTGAGCTCAGTGCAGGGCCCTCCCTGGGTTGGTAGAGGGAGCAAAGCCCAGGGGCCTCATTTATAAAAGAGTGCGCAGGATTGCCAAAAGCCGAAAATAGCGGGCGCAAAAAAAAAGCCGGATTTATAAAACCGTGTGCACGCACACTTGCATGCAATGTTCGCTTTATAAAACACAGTCCAGCTGGAAGGTTGTGCAGGTGAATTCGCCTCATATCCAGCCCTCTGCACGCCCACTTTATACCATAAATGGGCAATGCAAAGTAGTATTTGCATATGAATGAGCCTACTGAGCATGCGCAGTGGCTTCCTGCAGCATGTTTGCGTCAGGATGAATGAGACGTGTCGAGCAACCGTGCCACTAAATTTCACGGAGACTGAGATGGAGATGTTGTGGATGAGGTGGAGGCAGGAAAACCACATTATTTGGTGGTCACAGTAAAAGTAGAAAAAGTATATAAATAGTATAAAATAAAGCGAGTGAGTGGCAGCACGCCGTTGCTGCCCGTGAGTGCCACGGCGTACTGAGGACAGGGGGGACATGCCCCCCCCACTTTTCAAAATCAAATATCATTGTCATTGGGATCATTGTCAACTTGCTCCCCCCCCACTATAGATACACTTCAGGTGGAGCTTTGATAGGATTTTTACGGACACACACACACACACACACACACTCCCATACCCACTCCCATACCCACACACATACATGTATTCATAGATGTACACATACACACACATAGCTACACATACACACACACACACACACACACACACACACACACATAGTCATATACATACACGCATACACACACATAGATATACACACTTGCTTGTTCACCTGCATGCTTGCTCTGTAGTTTTTGGGGTTAGTTAGCGGTAGCTTAGCTCAGACCGTGATCAGATCTCGAGATTTGGGTCGATTGCTGCTCGTGTTTTGGTCGGCTCCGTGTCGGTTTTGTGTTTCGTTTGTGGTTTTTGTTTCAGATTTCCAGTGCTTGATGTGAGGCCTCCGTGTGCTCCTGCTATATGATACACTTTTAAAATCTGTGGTTTATTGTTTATATTTCTTTTTCAGTAAGCATCACAAAGCGAATTTCCCCATTGAAGGAGGAATAAAGGACAATCTTTTTCCTCCTTCAATGTATATATACTAAATATATATACTAAATATAGAAATAATGCACATATATATGCCTCAGGTTTTTACCGGCATGGTATCAACCATTAATATGTGTGCGGACAAGGTTAAAAAAAAAAAAGATCAATACATTAGGCATTGACTTAATCATACATATGGATTTCCGCAAGTGTGAATATACAGTATATATAAGAAATGTCTGCTCCATGTTCAGCGTTTGAACACCATGACACCAAACAGCAGTCAGCACTTTTAACCCTTTAAACATTCAGACTGACTGATTAAAGACACTTCTGATGTTAATTACAGGTCACACTTTAGTTTAATACGTCCCAACAGTCATATTATTATTATTTTTTCGGGTCAGTTTCATTAGTGTTTTTGTTTTTATTGTTATTGTTGATTTATATTTTCAGACACGGTTCTGGATCAGTTGGGCATGAAGAAGCACGACTCAACAGAAGGGCTTAAACAGAGTCTGATCTCAGCTATGAAGGATCGCACAGAAGTTGAGTGAGTCCCGATGTGATCAATAACACAATCAGTCTGTGTAGATTAACAGTTTAGTTCCTTTAATATTGTTTTTTGTCGTCAAAATGAGAACTTTTATAGTCAGATGTGTTTGTTTATTCTGGGTCACCTCACAGATACAGATACAATAGGGCCTTCGCACTGTAAGGGCTCGGGCCCTAATTAAAGCTGCAAGCAGCCTGAACTTGCACCCTTGTGCACGTTCAGGCTGCAGTGGAAGCTTGTATGACTTGATGTAGATTCTTCAGGCCTGGACATTTAGCGGATACTATCAGATATGGACCAATCAGATGAAGGGGCGGGGCTAATTTGCAGCAATTGTGTTTAAGGACTCAAAACCATGTCCGATGACACCACCCACGACTCTTTATGTCAAACCATTCAAAAGATATAGCAGAAAATAGGATCTATCAAATATCGAGCCATCAGAAAAAGGGGCGGGGCTAATTCATGCCAATGAAGGTCAAATACTCAAAACGGAGTCCGATGACACCACCCACGAATCTTTACGTCGAACCATTCAAAAGTTATGGCAGAAAATAGGAACTATTAAATATGGACCAATCAGATGAAGAAGGGGCACACTTTTTGGCATCTATCGTCGCCACGGTAACACTTTTGACTGAGTAAGTGCTCGGGCCCTAATTAAAGCTGCAAGCAGCGATGAACGGGCCCTCGCACTCTTGGCCACCGCCCCCCATAAGCATATCAGAAATGACACCACCCACGACTTCCTATGTTTTTTTCCTAAATCAGATGTTTTCATTTTGACTGGGGGATCAGATGACTGACATTATTGGAGCCTGAATGTAACGCCATGTTTCCTCCTTCATCTGCAGATGTTGCAGATGTTGCAGATGAGACCTCTGTCTGTTTTGTCATCAGTTTGTTTATAACAGATTTTATTAGAACTGACATCATTCTCTCATCACAGGCTTGCTGAGTGCAAACTCTTAAAGACTCACTATGAAGTCATTGCGTCCGCTCTGAAGTCCGACCCCTCCCATCTGACAAAACTGGACCTGTATAAGAGCTACCTGGAGGATTCAGGAGTGAAGCTTCTGTCTGATGGACTGGAGAGTCCAAACTGTAGACTGGAGACTCTCAGGTCAGTTCATGGAGATGTTTCTACATTCATCCAGTTGTAATTCTCCAAAGATGTAACTAAATAATTTTAATCACAAACATTTAAGAAAAAAATGAACATAAAAAATCTCTTATATTTAGTGTCTTTTGTAAATATTCTGGCTCAACATCTGAAGAATTAATTAAAAAACCCTCAGAAAAATCATTTTATTTTATTTTTTATGTTTTTCTTAGTTTTTTATCCAACTCTTCGCAGGTTGTAAACAGGAAGAGAAACCAGTTTAGATGAAGATGAATCGGCTCAAATGTGATTTTCTAACAGACTTTTCTGGCTTCTGAGAGATCTTCCATCAGTAGTTTCAACAGCTGGATCCGCTGGATCAGCTGCCCCCCTCCCTTCCTGAAAAACTAAAATCAGCAATCCTGTTGATCTGATGACATTTAATAATAATAATAATGACTTTATATAGCGCCCTTCTAGGCACCCAGAGAGCATTATTCATTCATACACATTCTCTCTGGTGGTGATAGCTACGTTTGTAGCCAGAGCTGCCCTGGGGCAGACTGATGGAAGCGTGGCTGCCATATCGCGCCAAACGGCCCCTCCGACCACCACCAACATTCATACACATTCACACGGGGTAAGGTGTCTTGCCCAAGGACACTACGACAGCAAACTGGGATAGAGCGGGAATCGAACCGCTGACCTTCCGATCATTGGACGACCCGCTCTACCACCTGAGCTACTGCCGCCCCATTTAACTGATGAAAACATTTATCTGTCATTGATTATTAATCTGAAGCCAGAACTTTTGACCAGAATTCAGTCAGAACGTTTACATGCAAAAGAACAGAAAGTCGAATTGTTGTCTTAATCCGACCTATATCGAATTTTTAAATGTGTACACCTTAGCCGGGCTGTAGACGAACCGAACTGAAGCTCTTGAGATTGAGCTTTTGGTGCCAGATAATGTGTCCAAATCGAGTTATTTTTTGGCATGTATACACAACCCACACTTAGCCGAGCTACTGACTGACCCGGGGCTCCCCCTTCAGGAAGTGACGAGCCGCAGGAATAATAACAGTCACAACAACACAACAGAGCTGCTGCATCGTTAGCGTACATTTTTTTGCATGTTGTCCTCCTTCACGCTTGTTTACTAATTGTACCGGAAGAATGCCAACAAGAAAGTGTATGTGGCGCCACCTAGTGTCCCGGAGTCGAACGCACCTCACTCAATAATCAATTGTCTTCTCGTGCATTTATATTTTTTCTGAACCTCCAGTTTAATCTTTAGCTAGGTTGTTGCCAACAGCTGGATTCAGATGTGCATGTAACGGAACTGACTGTTCGATGAACGACTGAGCTGGTTTCAGCTGAGGGTTCATGTTCAACTGTTCAAGAGTGAAGAGGAAAACCTGCTTAACACAGGAAGTTTACAAGCACCATCAGGACCTCCAGGAGTTCTGATTCTAGTTCAGCTTTTGTCGGTGCAGCTTCTGAAAGTCTGGCCGTGTTGAACTTGCTCCATAGTCCACTCCTCTGATCGATGGTTCAGGTGTGTTTATCGTCTCAACTTCCTGCTGCTTCATCATCATTCAGTCACTTTTCATTTGGACACAAACCTGCTGTGATCCGAGTATCAGTCCGTTCTGTTAGAACATTCACACGGTCCTGACTGTCAGACAGAACCAGACAGGAAGAAGCTGCTGAGGTCAGACGAGGACGGAGACGTTCAGTCGAGGACAAAGAACAGGACCTGGTTCAAGGACAACATGCCTTCATGAACTTTCATCTCTTTTCAGATTCCGATTCAGACTTTTTATTGTCATTACAGAGGGCACAACGAAATTAAAGGCAGGAAGTTTCTAGAACTTTATGTAGTTCACTGGATTTTCAGGAAGGATGGGGCAATTTTCATAAACTGCTGACAAAGCATTAAAATTGATCAACATAAGTTAATTGATGACAAAGCAGATGGAATATGAGATGATGTATAAATGAGGTAACATCCAGTCAGCGACTGGGAAATTAACCTAAATGTTGTAACGTCTCCGTCAGAAACCACATGTCTTCATGTCAGCTGAACTGATGTAAAGAAAAAAAACATCTGATTAGATTTTTATTTCCCTGTTTCTTTATTCAGGTTGGTTGACTGCAGGTTGTCAGAGATCAGCTGTTCTTCTCTGGTCTCAGCTCTGAAGTCCAACCCCTCCCATCTGAAACATCTGAACCTGAGCTGGAACTACAACCTGCGTGATTCAGTAGTGAAACATCTGAGTGGATTTCTGGAGAGTCCAGACTGCAGACTGGAGACTCTGATGTCAGACATGTTTTAGTTGTGTGTTCAGATGAATCTGATGTGAAAGTTGTGTTGACACTAACCTGCAGACATCAGGCTGATCTTCTGCTGATCCACACTGACCATCTGACTGCTCTGAGTTCTACTTCTCTGCTTTAGTTTCATCTTAAAGTTCCTCTTCTGATTTATTACATAAAACTAAACATCTGAATGTGTCAGACAGGAACAAATGAAGAACCAGAGATGTGTCTGAACCTGGAATAAAACATCTTCGGAAAAATTAATTAACTTAACAGCTAATACGTTCAGAAATGTCATCCAGATGCTGTTAATAAACTTAGAGAGTCAACAGACAATAGTGGACAGACTGAATGTGTAGTCGTCCAATATATGAGTTATAGAGCTCATTTACTGAATAACTTCTTACTGTGGCTGAAACCAGTCAAACCAACGTTGGCTTCCTTTGACTAACATTACATTTCATTTCAACAAATACAAGTTTACTAAATATAAAACTCTCAACATGGAAAAACATATTTTGCTATGTTTTTTTAATATTATTCCTCAATATAACTGTTAAGATCATTTCATCCAGGTGACATCAAGACATAAGGTGCAACAAATTATTACTTTTTATGATTTTCAGTGTGTAAAATGAAATATAAATACATGTATGTTGAAGTAAGTAAACTGAAATAAAGCTGCTGTCTAGACGATGAGTTTCCTTCATCAGCAACAAAACATCCAACAAGAACATCAGAAACATTGTGTTGAAACTATGTCGTCACTCAATCAACTTTTTCAGAGAAAATGTTTGAAAAAACTCCTAAACAGACAAATATGTACTGATTGATGAAGAAATGTCTCCTTAAAAACATGGAGTTCCAAGTTCAAATTTTAACATCAAAACTCAGCTTCAATAAACTTTTACCTGCATTTAATATTTACATAGAAAGACTGATATTTGAATTCAAATTCTACCAAAAATGTTTCTGCCAATAAAGACTACATTAAAGCCTGGAGCATCAATTAGTTTCCATATTTAGACGAGTATTTGGCTCAGCTCAAACTCAGACTTTTATAATCATCAAGTCAATAATACTGAAGAGAAATATACGCAGACTATTGATCACATGTTTGACATCAATATGAATATCAGACTTCATAAAGTCCATCACCTTTCTAATTCTCATCTGTATGGAGCATGTAAAATGATGATGATGATGATGATGATGATGATGATGATGATGATGATGATGATGATGATGAATTGTAATGTATCTTTAATTCTTTATTCAGATTGCAGTGGTGCGGGTTGTCAGGGATCAGCTGTTCTTCTCTGGCCTCAGCTCTGAAGTCCAACCCCTCCCATCTGAAACATCTGTACCTGAGGTTCAACTACATGCATGATTCAGATGTGAAGCAGCTTTCTGATCTGGTGGAGAGTCCAGACTACCAGCTGCAGACTCTCAGGTCAGTGGAGGTTGGATTCGGTTCTGCTGCTTCCAGCACTAAAACCAGTTGGTATCAAAACAAAGATCAGTGTTTCCAGTGAAGCTGCAGCTTCTCAGCAGCTGTTTTCCTCATGAAGCTGTGAGAGGAGGATGATGACAGGCTGCAGGATTGGACAGAAAGACAGAGACAGCAGTCAGCCAATCAGATAATCCAGATGTTGGTTGTGGACCAGTGTTGTGCCATTCAATTAAAATCCCCCTGTCGAGCAATCTTAGTGACCATCTACAGACCACCCAAATATGATGCAAGGTTCTTTGATGAGTTTGCCAAACTACTGTCAATTATGTGCATGGATTTTGACTGTGTTGTTTTAGTGGGTGATTTTAACATTCATGTTGATAATCCCAAAGATGGATGTGCTCAGGAACTTTTAAATATTCTGGATAATTTTGGGTTTTCCCAGCATGTCAAAGATTCAACGCATAACCGAGGACATGTTTTAGATTTAATTATTTCCAAGGGTCTTAATATCTCAGAGGTTGTGGTGAACGATGTTGCTCTGTCTGATCACTACTGTGTTTTGTTTAAAATGACCACTGTTGCCAATCCTATGAAAGGTGAAGCAGAGGTAATCAGAAAGCGTTATATAAATGATAACACCTGTGCATTATTCACCCAGGGTTTTACACCATCATTTCAGTCTGGATTTCGGCCACACCACAGCACTGAGACTGTACTCATCAAAGTCCTAAATGATATTCATCTGAATAATGATGCAGGCAAATCCTCTGTTCTGGTATTATTGGATCTGAGTGCTGCATTCGACACAGTTGATCATAACATTCTTCTCAGCAGACTGGAAAAGTGGGTGGGACTTACCGGCACTGTGCTTCAATGGTTTAAATCTTACTTGCTTGATAGGGCCTTCTTTGTGTCAATAGGAAACCATGAGTCTGAGAGAACCAAGATCACATGTGGGGTTCCTCAAGGGTCTATACTCGGACCGCTTCTATTCAACATCTATATGCTACCCCTAGCTCAGATTATGGAACATCACAACATTTCCTACCATACTTATGCGGATGACACACAGCTTTATATTTCAGTGTCACCACATGACTACAGTCCCCTGATCTCATTGAGTAACTGTATTCACCAAATCAATGAGTGGATGTGCCAGAATTTTCTCCAGCTAAATGCAGAAAAGACAGAGGTGATCATTTTTGGCCCTAAAAATGAAAGGGAAAAGATCAGCGCTCACCTTGCCTCCATGTCATTGACAGCTACAAATCAACCAGAAATATTGGTGTAATTATTGACTCAGACCTGAACTTCAACAGCCATCTAAAGTTTCTCACTAAATCTGCCTATTACCACCTAAAAAACATTGCTAGAATTAGGGGTATTCTGTCCAAACAAGACATGGAAAAACTTATTCATGCATTCATTTTCAGTAGGTTGGATTATTGCAATGGCATCTTTACAGGCCTTAACAAGAAATCTATCAGGCAGCTGCAGCTGATTCAGAACGCTGCTGCCAGAGTCCTTACAAACACCAGGAAACTGGACCATATCACACCGGTCATGAAATCACTACACTGGCTTCCAGTGAGTCAAAGGATAGAGTTTAAAATCTTACTGCTGGTCTACAAAGCATTGAATGGTCTTGGACCAAAATACATACTTGATCTGTTAGTTCCCTATGAAGCTCCCAGACCCCTGAGGTTCTTCTGGATCTGGGTTGTTGTGGTTCCCAAGAACCAGAACCAAGCAAGGTGAGGCAGCGTTCAGTTATTCTGCTCCTCACCGGTGGAACAAACTTCCTGTAGACCTGAGGTCTGCTCCAACTGTCAGCCCCTTTAAATCAGGCCTAAAAACATTACTGTTTACGGAAGTGTACTCTTAAATTAAACCTGTCTTTTTTTTCTTTTTTTTTAACAGCTTGTGCTTTTTATTATTGTACTTCTTTTCTTATTCTTACCTATTTGTTATTATGTCTTGCCGCTTTTAATGTCAATGTAAAGCACTTTGAATTACCTTGTGTTGAATTGTGCTATATAAATAAATTTGCCTTGCCTTGCCTTGCCTTGGTGTTCACGTGTCCAGAAATAAAGGTGTATTCCAGCTGACAGCCTTCCAGGATGTTCAGACACACAGCTGCTCCACTGCAGCTTTGAACTCTGAAGTCCTGGATGTGCTGATGGAGGGATCTCTGCAAACACTCCTTTATCTGCTCTCTTCTTTCTTCTTCCCTCTACAGCTGATGGAGGGATCTCTGCAAACACTCCTTTATCTGCTCTCTTCTTTCTTCTTCCCTCTACAGGTGGAGAGAGACAGAGTGACCAGGACGGATGAGTCGTGTCCTGATCTTCCTCAGAGGTTGAAGCAGCACCAGTTTGTGTGGACAGACTCTGACTGGATCGTGATGATGATGAAGATGAAGATGAAGATGTACAAAGTTTCTGAATTCCAGCATTCCACAAACTTCTCATATATTCATGTATTTCATGTTATGTAAAAAATCCTTTATTGTTATTATATTCTTGTTAAAAAACAGTACATCAAAATGTAGCATTTAATTTGAACTTGAGGTTCCTTCGACAAGCAAGCACTTTGTCTAAATTCTGGATGAGTTCTAGTACGGAGGTGCCTACTACAAATTTACTGACGGATAAATGTCTACGCTGCCGCGGCGGAGCTACTCAGCACAGCAGCCATCTCCTCCACCGAGTCAGGTGGCTCCCCTGGTGTTTTCTTTGTATTTACAAGTTTCCGTTTCATTCCAAGTTTTCCTTTTGTTGTTGTCGTGTTTTCAGCTTCGTCAGGTTTTTAAAGTTTCTCTCACTGATGAAGAGAGAGACAGAAGAGATCTGTGGAATTAAAACACATCAACACAAATGTTCAACACTTGTTGATTGATAGTTGAAATGGACTCTGATCTCTTATTATAGCGTTTAAAATGTGAGGATTTCCATGCTTTTCAGTATCCTTGTTGATGTAGGAATGGGGCGGGTGTGTTAATTGGATTGTCAATGAGGATGATGGATGCGTACCAGATGGTGGAGGAGCCGTTTACTGAGTTCTGGGGGGGTTATGACCATTGAATGACCTAATACAGGTGTGTTTGGATGTGTTTTAATGATCCTGGGGGGAGACGATGCACCCAGCAGGGTATGAGGGAGTGGTGTGAGGTCGGGAGGAGGAGGTAAACCGGTTGAATCTGTCCCCCCCGAAGAGCTTGTCAGCGTTGTCTGGTTCCCTCTGCGGAGCTGAAGGGTACCAGCAGTGAAGAGAATCTAACAACCCATGCTGCTCCATAAAGTTAAAAAGAATAAATGAAATGACACGACTGGATTCCAGCCACCGTCTCTCCGTCCTCTGGTCCTGCTCTGACCTGCCAGGAATAACGCTGCCTCTGTTTCATCCTGGCCTCTTCAGCATCAAACCAGCACCAAACCAGCATCAAACCAGCAGCAGCAGGGATTTCAACCATGATCATATCTGACCCTGGAGGGAAGTCCAGACTTCTGGATACCGGCCATGAACAGTGATCCAACACTAGACGCTGTGTTGTCATGGAGACCAGCCAGGTAGATGATGGTCCGACTGAAGGCTTCATCACAGCCGTGGAGCAGCGTTCTCCATCTCACTAGTTTGTAGTTTCCATCTATGGATCAAAGGCCAATGGAAATAACAGGAATTTGGCAGTTTAAAGAGATTAAGGCCAAAACATTAAAGATAATGTGCATTTTTCTTTTAAATGATGATGTCAGAGTTTGCGATACAAATTATATTGACCTTTTCTTAAATGTTTTATTCAAATGAAGCCTGTATGGCATGGTGCTGCCCTCAGATAACAAACCATATATCTGGACCTCACGCCACTCTGTTAACATTTTGGAGGGAATTTAAATGTTTAAATATCACTAGACATGTCTATGTCCAATAAAAAGAGGGGTTAAAGTTCACGTGCATTCTTAATTCATTTCTCTTCATTTTAGTGGACAGTGTCAGTTTAAGTGTTTTTGTCACTTCACTTTAATTCAACCTACTTTTTACATCACAGCAATTCATTTTTTCACTTTGTTGTATTTTGTATCCTGATTCTCCATTTGCAATTTTATATTTCTATTTTCAACATGACCCTTTTCTTATTTTTATTCTGGCTCTTTACTGCATAAGGGCCATTCCCTTCAATATTCACAACCCTCCATGGTTCCAGAGCTTTTGGGCAATTCTGTCCAATAAGCAGTCCCACCTCCTTATCAATAGTGTTCAGCTGTACTTCACTGAGGTACGGCCATTTCCTGATGTCATCCTGTGTGGGAATGTTTTCCTTTGTAACAGGAATCTCTGAGTGAGTGTATACTTCAGGCAGTTCCAGGAAGGTGCCATCTTGAAGACTGCACACTTCTAGGCCAGTTACTTTGTAGCTGTTAACAGGTTTCTCCTGCGCCATGGTTTTTAGAAGAATTCCTGTTCTCTGCCCCTGGATATTGAGCTCATTCATCAACTTCTCAGTACAGAATGTTGCAGTACTACCAGGGTCCAAAAAAGCATATGTATGGGCAAACGTGTTTCCTTTGACTTGTTTAATTTTTACAGGCAGAATGGAAAGAGCGCAATCTTTACCGGCCCCATTATGGTCACTGATTGTCATGGAAACCAGAGCACTGCTTAGCTTTTCTTTGGATGTCACACCAGATGATTTCACTTCTTGGTGAGAGCCATCCTCTTCAGTCTTGATGTGCAGTAGAGTGGCATGTTTGCATTCTCTGCTCATGTGTCCCAAAGTTAAACACCCAAAACATGCACCCTTTGACCTGAGAAAATCCACCTTTTCTTTGTGTGGTCTTGCTTTAAATGTTTTACACCACTCCAATGTGTGGTCTCCTGAACAAAATGCACATGGTTTTTCAAAAGCAATTCTGTTGTGAGGTCCTTCATTCAGATATGTAACTTTGCTTTTTACAGGTTTCTCTAATTGCTGACAAGAAATATTCTTTTTTACAGGCTCCTCCAATGGCTGTTTGATGGCAGGTGATGGGTAAGTATTATTCTCATTCTCTGAGCTTTCAGACACATTAGTTATTGCAGTAGCAAAGCTACTTCTTTTGGTGGGAGGTTTAGTAAACCTTGATCCAGAAGCTTTGTTGGAAGGGTGAGGATCTTGAATGTCGCCAAAGATAGGATCTGAGCTTATCCTAGCCTGTTTTTCAACAAAGTGCACCAAGTCTTTGAAATTTGCTCTCCGATTGTGTCTTTCCTGTATGTCACAAGCAGCCGATCTGAACTTGTCCCTGAGCTTGAATGGTAGTTTTGAAATAATTATTTTCATGTTGGAGGGCGTGTTCATTTCATCCATGTACTGACCAGTACATGGATGAAATTCCGTTTAGTGAGCACCTCACTAAACGGAATGCTGATCTTGCGAGAGAAGCTCGTTTCTTGAGGAAAAGCGGGAAGATTAAATCTACTTGGACCAGAAACTGCAGGATAATGATTCGACCAAATGGAGACACCCCAGAAGAATCAAGGGCAGTAACGGTAAGAGATCTTCAAGACCTTGATGCTTACAGATAACGTTACTGTCTCCTCTGAGAGAAACATGGCCTGGAGGGCTATGAACGCAGCTGAAATGCTAGCGCTATTATTTATCTATTTTTCTTTTGGATTGTCTATTTTTTGGTGCTGTCTCTCTGGGCTTGACATGAATAAACCCCTTCAAATAAGCAACTGCATGGAACTTTGCTTTTGCATTAATACCAGTTGGGAAGGACAGAAATGCCTGACCGGTCGTTCACTTCTCGGGGCTCTGACTTGTGAATGGCTTGGTATTTACTTATTTTTCTATTTTTTGCATGGTTTGGAACTATTGGAAACGATCCTCTGTGCGTTTCCTTATGAATTAGGCTCATTGTTGACTTATTTTTCTATTTTTGCACATGGGCTGGATATATTGGAAACGATGCTCTGTGCTGTTGCTTATGGATTATTGTTGACTTATTTATATATTTTTGTGCATGGACTGGATCTATGGGAGATGATTTTCTGTGATTTCCCTGGTGGATTGGACATAGAATATATGTTTTTCTTCTTCGAACTTTTTTTCATGGATGAACAATTGGATATTTTTTGTCTAGCCTATGGCTACTTGGAGGACTTCTGTGTCCGTGTGCGTGTGCGCTTGTGTCCATCTGTAGGCATGCGTGCGTGTGAGTGGGTGTGTGCGTGCGTGCGTGGGGGCGTGCAGGTGCACGTGTATGTGCGCGTGTGTATGCGTACAGGCAGATGTGCGAGCATGTGTGTGCATGTGTGCGTGCAAATATGTATGTAGGATGGGAAGCTGCAGTCCTAAATCGAACGCAAAGACCCAAAGGAAGGACTATCACAATGACGTCCAGTGATGATGAAATAATGCTCCCTTTCAGGGATATTGATGTTAATTTGTTTGAATCTACTGTAAATGAGGGCCATGGGGCTGAGTCCATACATCAACTCTACTCAAAATATGAAACCCTTAATTTGACAACCTTTGATAACATGGAATACAAAATGCACGAATTTGGTAATGATATAGACCCAGAAAACCACTTCTTTAATAGGATAAATAATACCTGTGAGTATTATACTGATGAGCAATTCAAAAGTATTAAAACAGAAGGTGCTTTTTCAATAATACACTTTAACAGCAGGAGTCTTTACAAAAATCATTCAAAAATAGATAACTACTTGAAACAACTCAGCAAATTCAATGTGATTGCAGTTTCCGAGACCTGGCTGGAAAAAGAAAAGGGTTACAATGTGGGAATAGAGGGCTATGAGCTATTCACAATGGATAGGACCTATGCTAAATCTGGAGGAGCTGCATTATATGTTGATGCAACCTTAAGATGCAACATGATTCCATCTTTGTCAGCTGCCATTGAAGGTATTATGGAATTGATTACTATTGAAATTATTGGTGCAGATACAAAGAATATAATAATCAGCTGCGTGTATAGAACACCTGGATCTTGTCTAGATACATTCAACCAAAAACTAGATGACCTTTTCGGTAACATAAGTAACAAGGTACACATAATGTGTGGGGACTTCAATGTAGACCTTCTAAACCCCCATGGACATCCTAAAATAACGGACTTTATTAATGCAATATATAGCAAAAGTCAATTCCCATTAATCACAAAGCCAAGTAGAATCACAATAGAAACAGCCACATTGATTGATCATATTTATATAAATGAAATAGAATGCCAAGCCACGGCGGGACTACTTATAAATGATATCAGTGATCATCTCCCTGTTTTCAGTATCTTCCCACAGCTTCTTAAAAAGGAAACCAAAACCAAAATGCTCAACCACAAACTCACTAGACGTAGAACACCCGAATCTGTTGCTGCGTTCAGGGAAGACCTGAGCATCCTTACGTGGGATGAGGTCTACGCCACAGACGACCCAAACCAGGCCTACGAAGCCTTTCTGTCCACAATAATTAAGCATTATGACAAACATTGTCCGTTAAGAAAGGCTACATCCAAGAACAAAGCCAGACTAGATCAGCCATGGATTACAAAGGGCCTTGGAAACGCATGTAAAAAGAAAAACCTATTATATAAATTATATATGAAACATAGGACCAAGGAAGCAGAACTTAGATATAAAACATATAAAAATAAACTAATAAGTATTATCAGATCTAAAAAAAGGAATATTATCATAAACAACTGGAACAGCATAAAAATAATATGCAAGGAACATGGAAAATATTAAATAGTATAATAAAAAAGGTAAGGTTAATAACGGTTACCCAGATCATTTTATTAAATATAATATTATTATAAATAAAACCAAAGAAATAGCTGATGAATTTAATGACATTGTGGAACCGAGTGATTGTGAGGAACTCAATGAAAGGAGCATCAAACAAAATCCAAATTCAATATTTATTAGGAGGGTAGATGAAAGTGAAATTCTGGAAATAGTTCATCAATTAAAAAACCAAAAATCAACTGACTGCACTGACATAGACATGACACTGGTCAAAGATATCATAGATTGCATAGTAACCCCATTCACATACATCTGCAACCAATCCTTCCTAACTGGCATCTTTCCAACCAACGTGAAGACCGCAAAAGTAGTTCCCATTTTTAAAAATGGAGATAAACACAACTTTACAAACTACAGACCGATTTCATTACTCTCACAATTTTCAAAAATCTTAGAAAAACTGTTTGTAGTACGGCTTGACGATTTTATAGAAAATCACAATCTATTAACCAATCACCAGTACGGATTCAGGTCAAACAGGTCGACATCGATGGCAGTTACGGAGTTGGTTGAACATATATCTACAGCAATTGATGACAAGGAATATACAGTGGGGGTTTTCGTTGATTTACGAAAGGCATTTGACACTATTCATCATGGTTTACTATTACAGAAATTAGAAAGGTATGGGATCAGGGGAATAGCGAACACATGGGTAAAAAGCTATCTTAGCGACAGACACCAGTTTGTACATATGAACGGTGCCGACTCTAAAAAGGAAAGGATCACTTATGGGGTTCCACAAGGCTCGGTACTAGGGCCAAAGCTATTTATACTGTACATAAATGATATATGTGATATATTGACAAATATGAAATGTGTTCTGTTCGCTGACGACACAAGTCTGTATTGCTCAGGGAAACACCTGGAGCAACTCCAGGTAACAGTTGAAAAAGAGCTTAAAACTCTGAAAAAATGGACATCAATAAACTGTCATTAAATCTAAGCAAAACAAAATACATCATCTTTGGAAACCACAAGATTGACAAACAAATCAAAATCAAGTTTGACGGTGTTGAAATCGACCAAGTGCATGAAAACACATTTCTGGGCATCATAATTGACAGCAAACTAAACTGGAAACCTCACATTAATAACTTAAGATCAAAATTATCCAAAACAATAGCTATACTGTACAAAATGAAAGCAAATTTGGACCAGAGCTCACTGAATCTACTGTATTGTTCCCTCGTACTTCCACACATCAGTTACTGTGTGGAAATATGGGGGAACAACTATCAAACAAACATAAACCCAATATTTCTACTCCAAAAAAAAGCAATCAAAATTGTCAACCATGCTAAATACTACGCACCAACAAATCCACTTTTCATCCGGTCAAACACCATAAAATTATACGATTTAATCAAATTCAAGACAGCAATAACAATGTACAAGGCACACAACCAGATGCTCCCACACTGTATCCTGGAGTTGTTCCAGGTGAGAGAAAGCAGGCACAACCTAAGGGGCTATGGCATTTTTGAGCAGAAATGGCCAAGAACAAAAAAAATGTCAAGGTGTATCAGTGTCGAAGGTGAAACAATGGAACCGCCTGGATGAGGAACTAAAAAAAAGTAGCTCAATTTATAAATTTAAAAAAAATTATAAATCTAAAATAATGGATAAATATAGAACACTAATATAAATTATCTTCATATTAAACTGTCTAAATTATGCAACTTTCCTCCTGCAGCTGTCCTCAAATCGTGAGTGACCACATTTATTTTCTTCTCTTCTTTGTTTATTTTCTTTGTTTTATTCGTTCGTTTCGTTTTCTTCTTATTAGTATCTTTTGTTTCTGAAGTCTGCCTTTGTTGAAAAGGATAGGCAAAATAAGCCATGAGGCTTCAGCCTATACCTTTTTGGTCAAAAAAAAAAAAAAAAGGAAATGTGCACATATATATATTTATACCTGTGTGTATACTGTACATATACAGTGTGTATATGCAAACATCTTAAAATGTAAATGACCAAAACAAAATAAACTAAACTAAACTAAAACCACTTTGTAGTGCATTGTAACATCCTCTCAAAAAAAGTCCATAAGAATGCAAAGCCTTTGCATCTTCAACTTTAATGGCTGGCCAGCTGAGCGCTTTGTCGATGTATGCAGCTGTAATTCTCAGGTCATGGCCAAAGTTCTCTAATAGAAGCCTCCTGGCCTCTCTGTATCCCATTGTGGGTGACAGGTGCAGACAACTACGGACCAGGTCCTTTGCCTGTCCACTTGTGAACTGCTCTAAAAAGTACAGTCGGTCTTGGTCGCTATCAGTTTTTCTTTCAATACAATGTTCTGGCCAACACATCAACCAGAGCTTTATTTCCATCATGGAGACCAAAAGAAGACTGAGTGGCGCCACCTGTCGTCATCACAGGTTGTTGCTGTAGATGGGTTTTGGTTCTAGCTCCAGCTGACGTAGTGGAGGGGCCCTTTATAGGAGGGATGCTATATTGACTCTGCTCCTCTTTAAGACCATCTTCTATGAATATGGGTGGTGAGGGGTTAAATCTTTCCAAAGTTCTCGGTGGCTTTTTTTGTAGCCGATCCATTTGCTCAACATAAGCGTTCATGCCATCAGTTGGAGTCTTCATTATACCAATCCGTGATACTTGAGATGAAGCAGATTCATACTCTTCCAATACCTTTAATTTTGCATTGGATTCAGCCAAGTCAGCTTCCACTTGCAACCTTTCCTTTTTTGCCTTAAGGCTTGCTTCTTCCTTTTCCATTTGAAGCTTCTTTTCAAGCATCTCTGCACGAACCAAAAAAGCAGCTCTCTCAGCCTCAGCCTGAGCCTTCAATCTTCTGATGTTTGAGGACGCAGTGCTTCGGACAGTGGACCCCCTCCTTGACACACTGTCTTCCGGCTCTACTTCAGGGAACTCATGCCCCGTTAGTTTCTCCTCATAAGCAACCAACACTATCTTTTTCTCCATCATTCAAAAAGTCTTTGAAGCGCTTTTTCTTGGGCTCAAACCATAAGTGTGACCATTTGGTCACACTCTTTTTCTTCTTCTGACATGAACTTTGTGACAGAATCTTGAAACTGAATAAATTCGTCCAGAGCTTTTTCAAGCACATCACATTTTTGCTGTATGATGCGTGCATCAGGTCGTCCAGATTCATCCTCCAAAAGAGCTTGAATCTCATTCTGTTTGCGTGTCACCACTCCCAGCTTTCCTCTACGGGAGTGAATCATTTTCACAAGAGTCATCTCCTCTTTACCAGCCTCAGCAGGCTCCTCCATGTTCTTTGATTGGTCATTCAAATCTGAAATTGATACTTAGAATTCCTGCACCATGTGCACACCATTCACAATATTTGACAATTGATTCAGTAGCGCTGATCAGACGCACTGATACTTTGTCTCCATTTCAAACCAAGATTTCAAACCACAGAAATTTCCATACACAGCAAATTATCCATGAGCCATCCAACAAACAGCAGTTTCAACAGCAGCATTTGGGACATCCAGTACCAAACAATTCCTTACTTCACATACAATGATTGCTCCAACTTGCTTCATTGCACATCCATTATTGTCTGCTTTATATCTTGTCCCAAAATCCAGTTGCCTTTGTTATATCCACTTTGTTTGGATCCCATTCATGTCCAAAGTCCAATTAGCAGTGCATGAAACTCCAGTGCAAAAGTTTTTTAACTTGATGTTCTGGCTATTTTCTTTAATATAGCCACAGCCCCAGCCTTAGATGAGTGGTTTTAACGCACCTTGGTTGTAGATCCAGATCCACCATGCAGCCAGTCATTGTGTAAAAAATAAACTCAAAAAATACCCTACAAAAGTTCTTAAGCCAGCACAAAGTGTATGTTCTTGGTTATGGGAAAGAAAGAAAATGTATGAGAATGCTATGGTGAGATTCTACGTGAGTTGTGGTTAAAAAACTGTGTTTGCTTCCCAACTAAGGCTCGGACTCCATTGTCTGACAAACATTTTCCACTTCCCTTTGTCAACTGGCACCACACCCCCAATTACCATGGGCGTGGCCAAGCTGTCACTCAGTGGCCAGACTGCCAATCAGTAGCCAAACTGCCAAAACAAATCAATAGACTAGAACCAAAAATATGGGAAGTGGTGAAATCATAAATATTCTTTTAACAAAAACATAAATGCTGTTTTGGCTCCTACACACACATTCATACACATTCACACGAGGCAAGGTGGGTAAGGTGCCTTACCCAAGACAGCAAACTGGGACGGAGCGGGATTCGAACCGCCAACCTTCCAATCAGTGGACGACCCGCTCTCTATCTATAAATTAGTGCTAAACTGACATTATTACTAACCAACTTGACTGCCCAGAAGCTCCACAGGTTGTCATGATCCACCGTGATAAGATAGTGGACTTTCTTCAAACCTGGGTCAGGGGGACTACCGATGTAAATCAGCCTATGGCTGCAATCTGGGTGCATCTACATTTTATTTTTTTACTAAAAGAAAATGTTGCCTGATGTACACTGTCCCTACCAAAATAAATAAATTGAAATTGAAACCTCAACTGACAGTCCAACTGATCTCTCAGTTTTTCGGATGCGTGAACTGAGGTGACCAACGGCAATCAGTTAGATAATAATTACCTCTGGAGTCTCTCATGGCGGCAACAGCACATCTCAGGTGAGGCTCAATCTGATGAGTCGCCATGGCAACGGACACACCCACCGCACAAAGTCCAAAACCATAAATGAAATAGAGACAACTTACTGATCAAGCAGGAAATAATCAGAAATACTTTTGTCCAGAATGAACCGTCCAACTGAAGCAGAGAGGTGAAGAACATGAACAGAATCATCAGTTTTATGCTTTATGGTCTGTTTTTCTGCTCCTCGGTTTTCTCTAATGATGGTGAGTAAGCAGATATTTTTTAAAGGACTAACATATAAAAACGTCTAATGTCCAACAATTGTCAGTTTGGATATAATATGCGGGTAAACATCCGTTAAATCCATAAATGTGTCTACGGTGCAAGTAAGTTGAAACTTTAGTGACGGGATTCTTCAACCGTCGACAGCAGGAGGAAGAAGCGTCTCTGGACCTGAATGAAAGTCCAAAATAACCTACATAAACGACGTAGCAAAATGTTGGTGGGTTATTTTAAACAATTTAGCAAAAACATATGCATAAAACTCAACAATACAAATTACAAAAAAAATCGTAGTACTAACAAGAATAATACTAAAATGTACCTTTTTATGTATTTAACTATCTTTAGCAGTGTTTTGATCAGAAGTCCTTCATGTTGTTTTACTGATGTAGTGTTTAGTTATCACCACACCGGTGAAGACGTCAACATGGAGCTCGTTTGTCAGGAGGTTCGAATGTAGATTTGTTTCAGTTTGGTCGAAAAAAAGGAGTCAACATACCTTTACTGGAAAAATATGAATGAATGAATGAATGAATGAATGAATGAATGAATGAATGAATGAATGAATGAATGAATGGATGGATGGATGAATGAATGAATGAATGGATGGATGGATGAATGAATGAATGAATGAATGAATGAATGAATGAATGAATGAATGAAGGAATGAATGAATGAATGAATGAAGGAAGGAAGGAAGGAAGGAAGGAAGGAAGGAAGGAAGGAAGGAAGGAAGGAAGGAAGGAAGGAAGGAAGGAAGGAATGAATGAATGAATGAATGAATGAATGAATGAATGAATGGCAAGGCAAGGCAAGGCAAGTTTATTTGTAGAGCACAATTCAACACAAGGTAATTCAAAGTGCTTTACATTGACATTAAAAGCGGCAAGACATAATTAGACAGTAAATAATTCAACATAATTAGACAGTAAATAACAAATAAGATTGAATAAGATGATAAGAAAATAAGTAAAATAATAAAAAGCACAAGCTCTTAAAAATTAGGGCAGTAGAATACAGCAGGTAAGTTTAATTTAGGGGTACGCTTGAGTGAACAGTAATGTTTTTAACCCTGATTTAAAGGAGCAGACAGTTGGAGCAGACCTCAGGTCTACAGGAAGTTTGTTCCACCGGTGAGGAGCAGAATAACTGAACGCTGCCTCACCTTGCTTGGTTCTGGTTCTTGGGACACACAACAAACCAGATCCAGATGACCTAAGGGGTCTGGAAGCTTTATAGGGAACTAACAGACCAACCATGTATGGACTCTGGCGGCAGCGTTCTGGATCAGCTGCAGCTGCCTGATAGATTTCTTGTTAAGGCCTGTAAAGATGCCATTGCAATAATCCAACCTACTGAAAATGAATGCATGAATAAGTTTTTCCATGTCTTGAATGAATGAATGAATGAATAGCTTTATTGTCGCTGGTCTGGCATCCCAGCCAGTGAGATGACAACCAGTACAACCCATCAGGGCACAGAGAAAAAAATAACATAAGACATGAGTCAACTGCTGAGAACAGTGTATAAATACATAGTGTAAACGTGCAAAAAAACACCTCAGCACAGAAAGCAACATGACAAATTTCAAAAGCAACATGAAAAATTTAACATCATCATCACAAGACTTGCACATATGTGTGGGGGGAGGTTCTGCTCATCGATTATTTATTTATTGGCAAAGTCCAAATTGGAAAAAAATGGGATGGGATGGAAAATGCAAAGTAATAATAATAATAATTAAAGCTGCAACCAGCGATGAACGGGCCCTCGCACTCATGGCCATCACCCCCCATTAGCATACCAGAAATGACACCACCCACGACTTTCTATGTCAAACCATTCAAAAGTTATGGCAGAAATTAGTAACTATTAAATATCGACCAATCAGAAGAAAGAATTTGCACCAATGAAGGTCAAGTACTAAAAACCGAGTTCGATGGCACCCACCACAACTCTCTATGTCAAACCATTCAAAAGTTACAGCAGGAAATAGGGACAACCAATCAGAAAAGGGGCGGGGCTAATACAGGCCAATGAAGGTCAAGTACTCAATACCGAGTCCGATGACACCACCCACATGTCTTTATCACAACCCGTTCAAAGGTTATGGCAGAGAAAAGTTTTCTAGGGGGGTGCTGTTGAGCCGTTAGGCCACGCCCATTAATGCAAACCATGAACTATCAAATTTATCGCCAGGCCTGGCTTGGTGCAAAATTTGGTGACTTTTGGGGAACTATCAAATATGGACCAATCAGATGAAGAGGGGGCGTGCTCTTTGGCATCTAGCATCGCCACGGTAACGCTTATGAAAGAGAAAAGTAATGCGCGTGGTCACAGGATGAAGACGCATATTTTGATGTATAACACACCTGGGTGCACATTACGGTTCGGGCCGTATTAACTGCCGAAGGAATGGCATAAATTACACCAAAATTACGCGATTAATTCAAAATGTTCAAAATGGCCGACTTCCTGTTCGTTTTCGGCCATGGTGCCAAGAGACTTTTCTTTAAGTTGTGACATGAAACAGGTGTGTACTGATTTTCGTTCATGTACGTCAAACCGTATTATGGGGCTTGAGGCACAAATTTTTTTCTGCCTGAACCAACCAGATGAAGGGTGGGCGCGCTTTTTGGCATCTAGCGTCGCCATGGTAATGCTTTTGAAAGATAAAAGTAATGCGTGTTGTCGCAGGATGGAGACGCACATTTTGATGTATAACACACCTGGGTGCACGTTACGGTTCGGGCCGTATTAACGGCCGAAGGAATGGCATAAACTTCGCCAAAATGACACAATTAATTCAAAATGGCCGACTTCCTGTTCGGTTTCGGCCATGGCGGCAGAGACTTTTCTTTAAGTTGTGACATGATACAGGTGTGTACCGATTTTCATGCATGTACGTCAAACCGTATTGTGGGGCTTGAGGCACAAAGTTTTCTAGGGGGCGCTGTTGAGCCATTTTGCCACGCCCATTAATGCAAACCATTAAATATCACATTTTTCGCCAGGCCCTCTTGTGTGCAAAATTTGGTGCCTTTTTTTCGGCACGTTGAGTAGGGCAAAAATGCCCTCCTTTCGTCAGAAGAAAGAAAGAAAGAAAGAAAGAAAGAAAGAAAGAAAGAAAGAAAGAAAGAAAGAAAGAAAGAAAGAAAGAAAGAAAGAAAGAAAGAAAGAAAGAAAGAAAGAAAGAAAGAAACTAATTATAACTGTCAAGATAAACAATTACAGTAAAGTTACGTTAACAGATAAAATTGTTAAAGTTATTTCCCTTCAGAATTAATAATTAACTTTAACTGCCAGACTGCTGTCAAAGTCCTCTTCAGAAAACCTATGAGAACAAAGTGTTGTGTTAATAATCAAAATATGGAAGGATTAAGTCTTTAAAGTCAGAGCTCGGCTCATAAAGGTTTTATATGGAAGGAGAAAATGTTTATGATTTAAAAGAAAACCACCAAAGGGAAGATGGTTGATGAAATATGAAGTCTTCTGCTGATCATCACAACTCTGGCTGCAGCAATTCACATCAGCTGGAGGCTGTTCAAAGTTATTTTAGGACAAACATTCTGCTGACTTCAGTCACCAGAGACGTTTGAAGAGAAGGATCTTAACAGAAATCAGTGATATTTCATGTTGAGTTCATGTTTGGTAGTCAGGACGATGTACTCGGACGTTCTGTTGTTGTTTGAATGTTTTGATCTGTTCATCTATGTGTGTAATGATGCTATTTTAAGTTCTGTATCACATTTGTTCCTGTGTGGCTTGTTTTTTACGTTACACATCTGGATATTCTGAATTGACAGTGAAAACATTTCACATGGAAGTCGTGTTTGTTCAGATTGGAAATATATTCTCACTGGCTGATGGATAAATGATTTCTCTCAGGGATGGATGGAAACAAACGTAGAAAGAAAAGCAGAATATTTGATTTTATCAGTTGGACAACTAGTTGTTATGTTTATAACTGCATGATAAAATGTTATGTAGGTAAAATAAAACCTCCATTAAAGTTCATAATTATGACCGGTCATTTTTATTCTATCAGCTTTTTTGTATGCAGATATTTAATGAAGACATAACACAACTGCATGTTCCTCAAAGTGGCTGAGTTTCCTGTTAATGTCTTCTTCTGAATCTTCCTCTGATGTTTCTGCAGATACACAGGTCTCCTGTCAGGTCAGCAAGACTTGTATCTTACCCTGCAGTTTCACAGCTCATGATGACGTTGTCATTCACTGGATTCAAGAGACTCCACCAGAGTCCCTGGTTCACTCCTACCATCACAAACACGACCGATTGGGAGAGCAGCACCAGAGGTTCAGAGGAAGAACATCTCTGTTTGAGGACCAGATCTCCAGAGGAAACGCTTCCCTGCTGCTGAGAGGAGTGAAGGTTCAGGACCAGGGCAGATATCTGTGTAACGTCAGCACCTTCACTGGAAATAAGGAGAACTTCATCAACCTGAATGTGAACGGTATGTGGAGAATAAAAACCTCAGCAGATTTAGATGTTTGAATCTGTTGTTCATGTTGGTTTTTTGTAATAAACAGAATAGAACAGATATTTACTGTTGCAGGAACAATGAAACACAATTCAGCAGTTCTTCCTTATCAGCATATTGTAAAGGAACATCATTAACTCACTGAGTTTGTCCTCAGACATAAAATAGCTGAGACAAAGTTAAAATAGCTGCTAAAGTGGTTGTTAAACGTTCTTGACACGTCTAATAAAATATAAATAAAAAGCCACATCGATCAAACATATGTACACTATATGCAAGACAGAACCAATATTTACAGACATGAAGATATTGCTCAAATATCTGAGACTCTGACCACTGAAAGTTCAGCAGAGTGACGGTCTGAGGGAAGAAAGTGTCTCTGTGACGGAGGTTTTGGTGAGCAGTGATCTGCAGCTCCTACCAGACGGGGGATGTTTGAAAAGTTTGTGTACCGGGTGTGAGGATCTGCAGAGATGTACCTAGCTCTTTACCTGACTCTGGACCGGTACAGGTCCTGGATGGAGGGAAGGTCGGCCCCGATCATTTACTTTGAAACTTGCTTTTTCCAGTTACGACTGTTGGCCAATGATGTTGGAAGAGTCATACATGCTTTTATAGCTACACTTCTGGATGGCTGTAATTCCTGTATGCTGGTTTAGATCAGTTAATCCTTCAACTTCAGTAAATCCAGAACGCTGCAGCTCTAAACTGGAACCAGAAAATGTGAGCATATTACTCTGGTTCTGACATCCCTCCACTGACTTCCTGTCCCTTTTAGAATTGATTTTAAGATTTTATTGCTAGTTTTTAAGGTTTTATCTTTTATCTGAGGGCGCAACATCCAATCAGATGGTCATTGCAGGTCCCAGATCAAAACTCAGAGGCGACCGGGTCTCTTTAGTAGATGGTCCCATTTCCTGGAACAATTTCCCTTTTTGTGAATTAGAACAACTCAAACTGTTGTGGCATTTAAATCTCTGCTATAAAACTCATTCCTACTCGCTGGCATTAAATTCAAGTTGAGTTTTAGAAATCTTCTCTTTATATATCATCTTTAGTTGTGCTTTTCTTTTTTGTTTACACATACAAACCCAGTGATCTTTTTTTCTTTTTTTTTTGGGAGGGGGGGTGCGGGGGGGGGGCATCCACTGCCAATCCGGGAAGCAAGAACACACGGAGGCATCACATCAAGCACTAGAAATCTGCAACAAATAATAGGTGAATGGCTGAATGAATGGGATAACTGGGTCTGGGGCCCTCCGTTGTCGGGCCCGCGCGGGTGTCGCCCTGTTGGGGGGTTCCCTCTCTCCGGTCCCCCCCCTCCCTGTTGGGGGGTTCCCTCTCTCCGGGCCCGTCTCCGGTCCCCCCCGCTGCCTCCGCGGCGGGGCGCCCCTCTGGTCTTGGAGGGCCACTTTCGTGGGGGCGGGTGCTCCTGCCTGCGTTGGCGGCCGGGGCGGCTCTGTCTCTCCGGGCAGGCTGGCCCCCTGCCGGGTGGGGGTCGTTGGCCTGGAGGGTGAGGGCCTCCTGGCCACGTGTCCGGCCCGGACCGGGTGGCCGGGGATTGTCTGGGTCGCAGTCCGCCGCCGCGGGATCCCTGGCTGCTTCTTCCCGTGTCGTGGGCCCCCTCGGCCGCCGCCACGGGGAGGTGGAGCCTCGCTGGCGGTGAGTTGCCTCCTTCCTACCTCTCCCCTCTGTGGGGTTGCTGGTGGCCTGGGTTCCGGGTTCAACCTGGTCCGCCTCTGGTCTCGCGGGTGGCGGGGTTGCTCCCCCCCTCCCCCACTATAGATACACTTCAGGTGGAGCTTTGTTTGGTTTATTACGCACACATACACACACACACACACACGCACACACACACATACACACACACACACACACACATACTCACATACATACACAAAGCCACATAGACATATACACACTCACGTACACGTATACATATTCATACATTCATGCATGCACACATACACACACACGCACACACACATAGCCACAAATATGCATACACACACACACATACTTGTTTTCATGGTTGATGGGGACCAAGTTTGCAATCATCACTTTTGGGGACCACCCTTTCTAGAGGTTCTACAAGTGTGAAAAAAATTAGGTAAAGTAGCCATTGGTTGTTGAGCCTAAACACACCTTTAAATCTTTGAAAAGTTGATGTTTTGTTTTTGATGTGTTGTATTCATGATATATGGGGACTTCCTGTCAAACGAGTTAACCTGTTTACTGGGGACAACATTTGCATACATTTGCATATATTTGCATACTTCACACAGATTTATATTTGACTAGTGGGGACCTTATATTATATTTAAATGGCAAATAATAGTAAATTCTCCAACATGTTGCACTTGGGATGAGATGAAACCCTATTACAAAATTGAGTTAAACCCCAACACATAATGTCGAGTTTCACATCTACTGTAGCAGCACCTAGAATCATGCAGGATCCTGATACCATGATTACTTTGCTACTACTCAGTCAGCACATAATACCACCCCACCCAACTTTTTAAAAAGGTAACAAGGTCAAAGTGAAATTTTGAAGAGAAGACCATTAACAGAACATATAACAAAAAAAAGCTCCCACAATGCTATTTAGAGTGCATTGTCCTTTTTAATGCTGTGATTCTATTGTACACATAGAATTTCAAATTCTGACAGTTTCGGTTACAGAGACTTTCAGCTTCAGCTCTTAAAGCAGCACAACGGAACTTTCAGCTTTTCTGAGTTTGGCGACTCCTTTGGCCAAAAAACGGTACTGCTTTACCAGAAAGAACACTCCATTTCCCATGAGCACCAGCGCGTACTGCCGGAAAACCCCCGTCCCCGTCGCGTGCATTTGTTTTGATGAGAGAAGACGGGACGGACTTTCAAAACCACTTTTGTGTTTTCAGCGGTCGTTTGCAGGATGGATAGTGAAGAGGTAATGCATCTATTTTTGGTTAAACAATATAATATGACGATGTTGAAAATAACTAAGTTCAACTTGGTTTTATTAAGTTGTTTCAGCGCTCTGCACCTCCCCCCGCCCCCCTGTGCTGTTTCAGCGAGATAATGCGCCCCAAATTACAAACTCATACACTCTGGTTTTGTTCTACTGCACATTTTTCCTGTCACGTTTTTTAGAGGGACTTCGTCATAAATTAGTAGTCCAACATACTTACTGACAAAACAAAAAAATACTTTATAACCTGTGAATGTTTTGCTCAGCCCTGCACAATTTTACAGTTCTCAGGATAAATAGTAGAAATGTTCTATACATTTTCTTTGCATTGCATTCTTTCCTCTAGTGCTGTAATTCTATTCAATGGTATTATTATTTTATAAAGCTCCCTCATTGCCAATAATTACACAATTTTATGATCACTATTATTATTCTGTGTCTGTTGTTGATATTGTCAGTAATTTTAGAATTACCAAAACCCAAGACGAATGTGAAAACATTTTAATTTGGATTCTTATTGAACATAGAACTCTACATTTACATTTGTATCATAACAATTCTGTCTCGTTTTATCAGGAATCTGCTTTTCCTGAGAACACCTCTACCTCTGCATCGTCAGAGTTTGAACCCCCACACACTGGGAGGGGGAGGGGGAGGGGAAGGGGCAGAGGAGGGAGGGGAGTAGGTAGAGGTAGAGGTAGAGGGAGAGGGAGGGGGAGGGGGAGAGGAAGAGCGAGAAGGATACCTGAAGACCTAGACCACGAGAGCCAGCAGAGGATTCAGGATCTACACCAACAGAGGAATGCTGACATGCAGGCCACTATCCAGGCATTGGGGCCTGATCAAAGGGATCATTTGCTCCAAATGGTCCTGACAAGACTCCCTGGCCTAATGTTTGATGCTTTGGCTCTGCTGAGGGACCCTGAACAGCAGAGAGACCCAGGTGGAGGGGACCTCCATTGGTGCTCCTGTTCCAACTGCAGGGAAATGAACACGGACCGGGAGAGACTCTGCTGTAGGCAAACACCAGAGACATGTATAAGCAACATGGCCCACATGCGCTTATACATCCTTGATGAAGTGGTGCTGCGTCTGGCCCGGGCAGCCTGGAATGACATCTTTGCCATTGAAGATCACCAGGAGCCTGGGGAGGAGCAAAGACAGAACCGACACGCAGCATATCGCCAGTTTGTGCTCTGGCAGCATGGGCGCCTGGGTGTGGGCAACAGAGTTGTAATACCAAGCTGCTGTGTTTGGAAAATCAGAGACACCTTTACAGACCCAATGGGACAGTACACTGGTTTCAGGGTTCGCCGTCTTCTATAGGATGGAACCTTTGAGGATTACTGAAAATATTTTGATATTGTTTTTTTTTTCTTATTTCCATTTTTTCCTGTGTTTGTGTGTGTTCAAAATAAAGACATTTGTGCAAAACAAGACAGACTTTTATTTACACACTTTCAGAAAATAGAACAATTCTTGAAGTTTCTTATTTGCATAGTGACAGCAGTTATCCCATACATTATTATGAACAATAAGTAATCTATCACAGTAGCAGTAATGAACAACTGTTAGTCCATGTACAAACACACATGATCCTCAGTGTTCACTTTGGGGAACAGTCTCACCACGTGTCACATGTGTCCTAACTAGCTCGAGTGTTGGGGGGGGCGATACTGGAGCCAGGAGCCCTAAGCGCCGGGGGTCATCTGGCCTAAGTGTCTGTCTCCTGGGAAGGCCACCTCCACTTTGCAGCCTCCTCCTAAGAATGGCTCTCTGCAGGTCTGGAATGTAGAAGTAATCCTTCTTCTCCTTTAGTGCGTAAACACTCCAGGATTTTGACTTCTTATTGTAGTACCGTCTGTAACTATAAGGAAGCACCAATTTCAGAATACTCTTGTTTTACAACTATCAAGAAACTGCTCTAAGATTACAATAGGGAATTGCTCTGCAGATATGCATAAACTTACATCTTGTGTCCATCCTTGTTTCGTGCTGGGAGGCGGCCATTGTGACAGTTATAATCAATTGCAGCGAGCAGAGTCCGCGTGTGATACACTGCTGGAGTGTAGGAGAACCGCTTCCCTGCATACATTAGTATGTGATTCTGGAAGTTTTCCAGATCTGATGTAGTCCTGCAGAGTGTGAGAATAAAGATACAAAAACATTATGTCTTCCTGATAATTACTGACCTATAAATCAATCGACATACTTTGTTGATCACAAGTTTGAATTTTTTTCGTTGTTGAAGTCACGGTAATTACACAGACAGTAAAAGCAAGTAATGTATAGCTATATTAAAAAATACAGAAATGTATATATTTATACACTCACAAGATAAAACGACACATTATAAACACCATAAGGTTTCTTTTACTACCCTTGTTATTATTTTAATATAATTCCAACAAAGTAGATTTCTTTTATATACTTATATGGTGTTTATATTGTATTCTTTTTATCTGGGAGTGTATACTTTGCCTATATATTTCATTTTTCTGGCTATATTTCACTGTATCTACAAATGTGTTGCTTTTACCATCAGTGTATAAATATCTGTATACAGACCTGCAGATTCAAATTGTTTACATAGATATTGACATTTGATACAGTAGCAACACTTACACCAGCTGTAGTAGTTTCAGGATAATTGTTTTTGTAAAACACACTGACATAGGTGTTGACAAAAGTGCATACCTGAAGGTGATGAATTTCTTTACATCCTTCAACCATCTCTTGTCCAAGACGACGGCTACAAGGGCTTGATGAGCTGCTGAACCTGTAATGACACATTTCATTGTGAGATGGACAAAAGTCCATTCAAAGCAACATACACTCCTCATAAAAATAGATTGGAATTACCTTGTTTTATCCAAGGTTTTTCCTGGGCGTCATCATCCAGTGGTTCATGCTCACAGGCTCCAGTTGCCCATGTGTGCTGGTTGCGAACATGATGAATGACAGCATGCCACTTCATCTGCACAATTAGAAACCATGATTGAACTTGTGTGATCGGACAATACATCTGTACCCAACTCAAACACATGTTTTAGTTTACAGCATCAATTTACTTTGCACAAACATACCTTGAAGTCCTCCACAGACGATGCTTGCTTAGCACAATACCAGAAATGGTTCACGATGTCCCGGATCCAAGGCAACAGTTCAGACTGCTCCCTCACCGTACCAGCCTGAAAACAGAATAGACCAGTGTTAGACAGTCACAATAAAAATGCTGCTTCATTGCAGCACGTTATAAAAATGTAGAAATCTAGTCACCAACAAATCCTTCATAATACAATGAAATTGCATACCCGTCTGAGCTTCTTCCCTAAACTTTTCGCTGCATGCCAAATATCTAGGGAATGTTGTAGTCCCCATTCTTTGTATTTTCCATGTTCTGGATCTGTGAAAAAAAAGAACCATTTACAATCACAAATACATCCATCTGAACATCCAGAATCCAAATCTTACGGCCATTTCACTCACTCAGCAAAGCAGAAATTTGTGTGTGGGCATCAGTGACCACTTCTGTTATGCGTATCACCGGCAGAAGTGCATCCATGGTTCGTATGAAGCACTCCTTCTCCATGATCACAGAGTTTCGGTTCGTTTCTCGCTTATCCAGGGAGACGATGTGCACAATGTCTCTAGATTCCTGCTCTATGGTTGTGTATGTGCAATACTGAGCACAGTGGCCTGCAGAATGAAAACCATGGTCGTCAATATGTGAACTGTGCAAATCAAAATCTCTCTCTCGCTCTCACTCTCACTCACTCACACACACACACACATACCTGGAGAATCCATCCTGCCATCACCTTATGGGAAGACGAGACAAAAAACAAACATTACAAAGGTAACACAACATGGTCTTGATCAGTTATAGCAAACTAGCAAAATGACAATAGCAGGATATAACAATTATTCTTGTCTTATTCACTAACATTTTATGGATACAGATCACAGGCGGCAAAGCTACCAAAACAAGGACTCACCAAGAAGAACAACCTTGTCCTTCTCGCGTAAACGGGCCAGAACACCAGCTCTCATGTTCTGCCAGAACTCGTCAACAGGTTCAATGCAGTAGCTATCCTGGATTTTGAAATATGTTGACTCTGCTACCATCCCCATCTGCATGCAGTTGAACAGAAAAGCCACTTTCCTGTAGTTGTTTCCTGATAATAAAATGTTTGTGGAGAGCATGAAGTCCCCTGCTTGCATCCCATATTTCAAAAGTGGCTGTGAATTCCACCTCCAGAGGATGTGTCCAAAAGGACATAGCTACAAGAAAAAAAACGAAAAGTCAAAGAAGTGCAGCATAGTTACTATTCCAAACACTACTACAATGTTGACACGCTTACACCAACACATAACCTAAAAATAACCAAGTTTTCAATTCTTAACCTTAAAAATGTTCTTTTGTGTGTGAGAACACACACACACATACACACACGCGCACACACAATGATTGTATGCTTACCCATTCCAAAACAACTCCAGTTCCCCGGGCATTCATTTCAACTTGAAATGGTGGTCTTCCTTGGCATTTTACACCAGTTATTCTGTCCGGGTAGTTGCATGCTTTCATAGGTAAGTGCAGATAAGAGGTCAGCATCTTCAAGTTGTCAAGGTAAGAGATGCAGGCCTTCTTTTCAATCAGTTCATCTTCATGTACAACTTTCAGTTCGTCTGGCAAATCTGTCAATTCATCGTCTGTGGGGTCGGGGATGGCAACATCTAGCACAGTCTCGTCCATACTTATTTGTTGAAGCTGCTCGATGTTCGCAGCCTTTGATGCTACACCACCAACACTGCATAAAGAAGCAAAATAAGAAGGCAAAATAAGGAAATCTTACAGATTTCCTTACTACTACTACTACTAATAATAATAATATTAATACACTTCCTACTCCTAATACCAATACAAGACGATGAATGATCTCATGAGATGATTTCAACATACTGTAGTTGCAGAAACGGAGCATATTCCTCGTCCGAGCTGTCCCCATCCTCACAGAATCTTGGGTCTTTCCAGTTCTCATCCATTTCAATACTGCACATAAACAC
This sequence comes from Cololabis saira, assembly GCF_033807715.1. Classification (NCBI taxonomy): domain Eukaryota; kingdom Metazoa; phylum Chordata; class Actinopteri; order Beloniformes; family Belonidae; genus Cololabis; species Cololabis saira. The sequence continues at coordinate 48,675,982 of NC_084592.1, forward strand.
ACATATACGTAAGCAGGAAAGAAATATCAACAATACAAAATGTAATACAATTCATTAGAAAGACTTACTAGCTGTTCCTTGGATCATTGACTGCATCCTCATCCGGAGAGTCTTGGTGCTCTTCTTCCTCCACAATACTCAGAGAATGAATGCTGCAGATAGAGTAGAATATAAGTACACTTTCAGTAGACAATAATAGAAATACAAGTGTGGAAAAAAGATACATTCAGTCAACATTAGTTACACTAATAAACATTCATTCACTGTCTTAGACAAACTAAGAAGGGGCAGCAAGAGCAAAAACTGTGCTACACTTTACATAATCAACCACAAGTACTAAAGCCTTCAGCTAATGAAACTCACCTGGCCTCTAAAACACAGACCTCTTCTGCCTCAGCGCGTTTTTCCATCATTTGCACACCTTCCATTTGAAATTCACCCCTGAGTGAAAACAGAAATTCAGACAATGATGAAAAAATAAAATAAACGTTACACAAAACATAAAACTGCAGGCCCTGTAAAAACGTACCTATCACGGTCCGACTCCTCTGTTATGCTGGACACTATAGGCTGTAGAGGGTGTTGTTTGTGGGGAGTTGAAGTGACTTCCTTCTTTTGATAGCTGTAGAGAAATAACATGTATGAAAAAGGGGGGGAGGAACACAACAGAACCCCCGTTGTCTCTGTAACCTACAGTCAGCACAAGCGACTTGGTCAGGTAAATCACATGCAAACTCAGATAATAATCCCGAATTTTCCAACGGAGGAAGCTACACATTTACCTAAAACATTTATATTTGCGGTTTGCAGTCATCGTTTACGACTGATAATCCTAACATTTGCTTTTGAAAATTACCATCTCAGCAATAAATAGCTACCAGCTTGATAATTCCGACCTCTACTGGGTTTATGAACATAAACGGAGGACTAGATGGCCTCAGTGATAATACAAGACACATTACAAACTCAAAAGAAGTGTATATAGATGATATAAATGTACTTACTAGTCCAACAATAACAGGGCTAAATCCCCATCGGTCGGACATCCTTCCTCGTCTTTCAGCTCACGCCAACGCGTGAACGCCGGGCCAATGTTGATTCTCGTCCGGGCATTTAGTTTGTTACTCTCCCGCTTTCTTTTTTTCGCCTCCTGCGATAAAACTTTTATTCTCTTCGGATTTTTCGCTGCTTCAGCCATGATAACAACTCCACGTTTCTCTCACCACGAGTTCTCCTCAGCTCTGCGCTCCAAGCCCCGCCCATTTTCGTCTCGACTACGAATCAGGAAGGAGGGGGAAGTGACGTTTGTGCCGTAAAGCAGTCAAAGCCGTAAAATTTGTAGTTTTTTAGTGTGGCAGGGTTCCTACCATGCTCCTCAAAGTTACATAGTGCCAGTGAATGTGAAACAGACCCCCCCAGACCATGACAGAGGTGTCATTAAACCTGTTGGAAGTTGATGTACCATCACAATGACTCTGGAAATATGATATTAAGGTGAAAAAGTTACGTAGTGTCGCTTTAAACATTTCTCACAATCTGCCTTTGTTGGTACTGTAGCAGACCGAATGAACTTAATCATTTGTCTCTCTACTGCCCTGATTTCTGCTGACTGCCAGGGTCTTGGTTTCTGTGGCTCTCTACCTGTAAGTAGGGAGACAAAAATAAAGGTTTTAGTAACAGTATAAGGGAGAAGCTACAGTTCCAAGTCCTGCATCAGCACAAGTGAAATTATGAGGCTGATCAAAGGCATCTGTTCTCAGTGATTTGATCACAGTTTTCAGCACTCAGTCCATCGGTTTACAGCTGCCATAAACCTACAAAGTCACAACTGGTGATCAGATGTCATTCTAGGCCAGAGGGAAGACCCTCAAAAGTGCTTTGGTTTTTGAAATAATGTACTTTATTTGAAAGACCTCATCATTTCCTACTGTCCTACCAGAGAACTCCGCTCCCAGAATGCTGGTCTGTTAGTGGATTCAGTGGTTCAGAGGAAAACAAATCACCAAATTGTACTGTAATATTTCAGACTAATAAGTCAACCTGTGTTTGCTTTCACACATCTTCAATACAACAGGCTTAATGGGGACATCTTTACACACCATGTTATCATCCTTTATGAGGACAAAGCATGTCTGGATCATATTTAACACTAATAGTAACATAAAAAGTGCACTGTGGGGACATCGTAAGTGTGCCAGATTACAGTGATCATTGGGCCAATGGAAAATATCCAGACAGGTTCACATCCATCTTAAACATCCCCTTATCTTCTGCTTCATTGAGGCATTAGACTTAACTGTTAGTAGACCTGATTGACAATACATTACGCCTACAATTAGCTTATTTGCTTTATTTAGTTGATAAAACCAAACGTAAACAGGCTGTAAAAGTAAACATCAAGTGATGAAGGTGAATGCACCTGGTGTGTCCTGTGGATATGAAGCTTCTTCCATCTGTTTCTCAGACATGACAGCAAGATGGGAGCTCTTTGCAGGATGAGTATCCGTGGCACACAATGTCATCTGCAATGATTTTTTAGGTAAAGACAATGTCAGGATGAAGATAGATCAAGTAGATAAAAATACATGTTCAAGGATCTTTAAACTTTAGTACATGCCAAAACACCAGACTTCAGAGGAAAGAAAACAGAAAGAAAATTGTAATATTTCAGACTAATGAGTAAACCTGTGTTTGCTTTAACACATCTTCAATACAACAAGCTTCATGGGGACTTTAATACACACCATGTTATCATCCGTCACGGGGACTAAGCATCTCTGGATGTTATTTAACACTAATAGTATCATAAGTACATTGTGGGGACATCGTAAATGTGTTGGATTACACTGATATTTAGGCCAAAAGAAAATGCCCAGACAGGTTCAGATCCATCTTAAAAGTGCTTTTATCTTTTGCCTCATTGAGGCATTAGATTTAACTGTTAGTAGATCTGATCGACAATAGATTACCCTCACAATGACCCCATTTGCTTTATTTAGTGCGACTGTGGTCTGGAGGTAGAGCAGTCGTCCACCAATAGGAAGATCAGTGGTTTGATTCTTGGCTTCTCCATGTCGATGTGTCCTTGGGCAAGACACTTAACCCAAAATTACTCCCAAAGGCTGTGCCATTGGTGTGTGAATGTGAATGTATAACTCTAAAATGTACGTCGCTTTGGACTAAAGCGTCTGCTTAATGACATTGTGACATTGTAGCATTAGATTTAACTGTTAGTAGATCTGATCGACAATAAATTAACTGCACAATGACCCCATTTGCTTTATTTAGTTACTTAAAACTAACTTAGGAGAGGCTGTTGCAGTAAACAACAAGTGATAAAGGTGAATGTACCTGTTGAGGACTGTCCTGTGGACACGAAACTGCTTCCATCTGTTTCTCAGACACGGCAAGAGGATGGGACGTCTTTATAGGATGAATATCCAGGGCACACAATGTCATCTGCAATGATATATAAAGAAAACAATGGAAAAATTAAGACCTTAATGTGCCCACCATATAAAACTCAAGTAGATAAAAATACATGTTCAAGGATCTTTAAACTTTAGTACATGCCAAAACACCAGACTTCACAGGAAAGAAAACACCAAATTGTAATATTTCAGACTAATGAGTAAACCTGTGTTTGCTTTAACACATCTTCAATACAACAAGCTTCATGGGGACTTTAATACACACCATGTTATCATCCTTCACGGGGACTAAGCATCTCTGGATGTTATTTAACACTAATAGTATCATAAGTACATTGTGGGGACATCGTAAATGTGTTGGATTACACTGATATTTAGGCCAAAAGAAAATGCCCAGACAGGTTCAGATCCATCTTAAAAGTGCTTTTATCTTTTGCCTCATTGAGGCATTAGATTTAACTGTTAGTAGATCTGATCGACAATAGATTACCCTCACAATGACCCCATTTGCTTTATTTAGTGCGACTGTGGTCTGGAGGTAGAGCAGTCGTCCACCAATAGGAAGATCAGTGGTTTGATTCTTGGCTTCTCCATGTCGATGTGTCCTTGGGCAAGACACTTAACCCAAAATTACTCCCAAAGGCTGTGCCATTGGTGTGTGAATGTGAATGTATAACTCTAAAATGTACGTCGCTTTGGATAAAAGCGTCTGCTAAATGACATTGTGACATTGTAGCATTAGATTTAACTGTTAGTAGATCTGATCGACAATAAATTAACTGCACAATGAGCCCATTTGCTTTATTCAGTTACTTAAACCTAAGAGAGGCTGTTGCAGTAAACAACAAGTGATAAAGGTGAATGTACCTGTTGAGGACTGTCCTGTGGACACGAAGCTGCTTCCATCTGTTTCTCAGACACGGCAAGTAATTACACCTATTAGTAATACGTAATTATTTACAAATACCCATGCAAAACAGAAACATCATAAAAAATGACACAGTAATGCTTAGATGAATTATCTTTTTAACTGTACAGTTCTCTTTTTTTCTCAAGGTAAGTATTTTCATAAATTTTTCACACATTTAATCAACATGAATTATTTCTAACCCTTTACCATGAATTATGGTATTTTTTTATCCGTTGACCAGATGAAATAAAATGAATTTCAACACTCTTTTTAACCATTGCACACGTTATGTATGAAATGAGCTGAAAATAACAAAATGCACCTTTAACACACATTAAAATAATACATTCAAGACTTCAGAGTATCTGCCTTGTTATGAATTAACTTCTTTAGCAGGCTTTAACACACACCTCAAACAGTGCATCTCAGAATAAAACAGAAAATACACACACAGAGCAGCAAAATAAATAGCTAATAATCCGAGCAAAATAATAGCTTTAGCTCTTAACACAGACAGTGAAAAGTAGCCGTAAGTCACATTCATGTTTTTTACAAGTTCTCCGCCATTTCATGGACTGATAAACCATGTAGCTACTGCTGTTAGCATTCGCTAGCTAGCGCGAGCTAGCTCGCTCAGGTAACTCACCAGTCTCTGCCGAAAACAACTCACAGGTCTTCAAACACTGCTCCGCTTCCGGTAGGTATAGTTTCCAGAGTTCTTCTGTGCTCCGAAGTGAGTTAACAACCGCTATTTGTTTAATAGATTGTGACTTTCTTCTCTATTCTCTATTTCTCATCTGCTCGTTGACTCTGCTGTTCTGCCCGCATTTCTCTCGCTCTCGCGAGAATAGGTGGAACTCTCGCGAGAATAGGGTGGAATTACTTTCACTCACAAATAAGACTGATATATTATATATATATATATATATATATATATAATATATATATATATATATATATATATATATATATATATATATATATATATATATAATATATATATATATATATATATATATATATATATATATATAATCCATATATTATCCTATTTATTGTGTAGCAGCATTTAAATATGTAATCATTCTTCTTACACAGCATTGACATTGTATATTGAGTATAAAAATGAGGAGATGAGAAAGTATTATGAATTCAATTGACAACCGTTTTATTGCAGGCTGAAGCAACATGCTATATTTCACACTCAACACTAGAGACTTTAGTTTCTAGGGTCTTTATTATTATAAAGCGGTCTGTCTGTAGAGTCCTTTAGCGTACTTCTTCTCAAGAGCCTTCTTAACTCTTAATACAGTATGTAGTGATATGGAATAGGTGTTGTCTTTTCATGGTTTTGAAGGATGCATGTCAGGCTTCTGCATCACCCTGAAGGGATTTATTTCTCTATAGTGACCGGCCCACTCTATGTTATTCCTTACATGTTTATCACATAATACCAAAGCTGTTTAAAAATGTTTCATGTGCAGCATTTAGGTCTTCTATATACACTCCATTCCATTTGACCCTTGTGAGATAGTATCATAGTTTATTTACTTCCTAAGTATTATTAAATAATTCCACATTTGACCCCGGTGTTCTGTTCACCAAAGTCACAAGAATATTTCTCATCCTTTCCATTTCACCTACACATTCCAGTAAATCATCAACTACATAAAGGACCACAGGCCTCTCACTCATAGTACCTTTCTTCATTTCACCATATATCAGACAATTAGTATATATATATATATATATATATATATATATATATATATATATTATATATATATATATATATATATATATATATATATATATATACATATTTAATACATGTTAGTGTTAATTAGTGTATATTAGTGTTAATAACACTATGAATGCTTTTAACATTCTTTATGGGGACCAGGAAGGGGGCGGAACTTACCATATATGGAAGAATGTGTGTGAATCAACTGGCTGCAATACTTCATGGGGGCCGATAGGGGGCGATAGTGAGAAATCTGTGTGTGTGTTTCCCGACTGAAAAACATGACTTATGGGCCGAAGCTTAAAACTTCACAGGCACCTTCAGAATGGCTCCAGCATTCATTTAAGAGGCATTGTCTCGCGGGGACCTGCATTTTGGTCCCCATGAGGTTGGAGGTCCCCATGGCGTGACTGTGTAAACAGATCAATGTCCCCATAAAGATAGGAATACCAACACACAGTTACATTTAGCCACACACACATATACACGCTCATACACACACACACACACACTCACACATATATAGCCACTCAGTCACATACATATACATACACATACACACACATACACAGCCACACAAACATATACATACACACATACACATACACAAACACACACACGCACGCATATTCACACACACACACGCATGATCATATACATACACGCACGGATTCCAGAGGCCGACATGGAAGAGCCCGGAACCCAGGCCATCGGCAACCCCACAGAGGGGAGAAGTGGGAGGGAGGCAACCCACCGCCTGCGAGCCCCCCCCCCCCCGGTGGCGGCCGAGGGGGCCCGCGGGCGGGGCCCCCACGGCGCGGGAAGAAGCAGCCAGGGATCCCGCGGAGGCGGACCGCGACCCAAGCAATCCCCGTCCACCCGGCCCGGGCCGGACACGCGGCCAGGAGGCCCTCACCCTTCAGGCCAACGACCCCCACCCGGCAGGGGGCCAGCCTGCCCGGAGAGACAGAGCCGCCCCGGCTGCCGACGCGGGCAGGCGCACCCGCCCCCCACGAAAGTGGCCCCCCAAGACCAGAGGGGCGCCCCGCCGCAGAGGCAGCGGGGGGGACCGGAGACGGGCCCGGAGAGAGGGAACCCCCCAACAAGGCGACACCCGTGCAGGCCCGACAACGGAGGGCCTCAGACCCAGGCATCCCATTCATTCATCCATTCACCTATCCAATATCTATACTAATAATAATATGATATACTATACATAATAATAATACTTATAATAATAATAATAAAAATAATAATAACCATCTTTGTATAATATAGTATTGATAAATTATTAAGTTTTGTTGTCCTGCCAATGGAGGCTCAAATCCTCCATGGCAGGACCCTTCCATACCGCATTCTCACCGACACAGGCACACAATCACGCACCGTTTCCCCCTCCCCGGGGGGGTCCAGCACCGCCAGAAGGCGCCCCAGGCTGCACGGCGAGCCCCGCCAGGCCCGGGTATCCCGACCCACCTATCCCAGGCTGGTGAGGGAACGCGGGTGATGTGGGACCCCCTCCCGCCCCTGGTGTTGAGTGCATGTGATTAATGCCATAAAAACAGGGAGGGGGGAGGGCCAAGTATCGATTTGACACCGACCCCCCCCCCCCTCCCGAACTACGTGTCCTTGTCAAATGTATTTATTAAGTGTTGAATGTGCAGTGTCTATTTTGCTGTTAAAACCGTGAGGCGGGGAGTGCCGGGCCACGCGGGACAATGCCCCCCACGGCCCGGGCCCCCGCCCTTCGCCTATGTGCGTACGAATCGTGTGGGGGGGGGAAGGAGGGGGAGCGGAGGCCGAAGCCAGGAGGCAGGACCAGCAAAGCCGGCCCTGATAAGACACCCGCGCCCCCCCACCGGCCATCCAGTAGACGGGGGCCGGCCCTCCGAGCCGGGCCAGGGCCCCACCGTACCTCCACGGGCGCCCCCGGCGCCGCCGGAGCCCCCAGACGGAGGCGGTCCAACATCCTCCCATTCATACTGACAACATAAGACATAGACACCTGGGAATGGTGCCACCCCGCCGCCGCGCCCGCCCGTGCACCCCCCGGTCAGGGGAGGCCCGATCCCCGGACCCGGCCCCACCCCCCCCCCCGAGGCCACCCCGGCGGACACCCCAAGGGTCACGGAGTCCCCACATCCGCAGGGGCACTTGGCCCCCGCCCAGCGACGGAGGACCAAGGCAGCAATGCCCCCCAGCACAGACAGCCACCCCCCACCCAGGCAGGTCCGGGCCCTCCGAGTGGGACCCCCACGTCCACGGCCCAGACCTGGAGACGCCCAAGCCACAGCCCCCCACCCGAGCCCCCCCAGCCACCCCCCCCCACCGCCATGAGGCAACCCCCCCCATAGGCCCCCAAGGCCCCCACCGGCTAGGGACAGGGCCCCGCGGCCCCCCCCACCGCCCCCCAGGGGCCACCAGAGGCCCGCGCCCCAGACCCCCCAAGCCGACCCCCAACTCCAAGGGCTACGAGATCACCACCCCCCCGCCCCCACTAGGTAACGAAGCCAATAATCGGGGACCACAGAGAGTGCAATTCAGCCGAATGTTGTTCAGTGGAGGCAGACATTATCTCACTACTAATATGATCTGATAAAAGATTCCTAAAATGGTTGATACATAAACTGGATTTTTGTTTCCAATTTACTAGAATGGTTTTCTTTGCGATACAGAAAGCAGTGAGAACCCGGTGTTTCCAATTAGGTTCTATTTGAGTGTCTCCCAGGTGACCTAGTATACATACCGTGGGGCACACTGGGATTCTGTGGTTGATCCATGTGGATAAATCCTCACAAATCTCCTTCCAGAACCTCTGTACCGGTGTACAGAACCATAAAGCATGCATATAATTATCTGGGGTGTTCTCTGTGCACTGTGAACAGATATTAGAGGTGACAAAGCCCATCTGGAACATCCTTTGTCCAGTATAATGTATTCTATAAAGAACTTTGTACTGTATAAGTTGTAAGTTTGGGTTTTTAGTCATAGTAAACGTATTTAAGCATATTTGTGACCAAGAGAACTGGTCGGTATTCAGAGAGAGATCCGCCTCCCACTTGGAGATCGGGAGAGAGACTGAATCGTCCAGTTTAGATATTAACCTGTAGAGTTTTGATAACAACTTTAAAGTGCTTAGATTCAATAAATCTATTATCTTAGCGGGAAGTTGTAAATCTAATTGGCTAATTTTGTATGTTTTATTTATTATGGCCTTAAGTTGTTGATACTCTAAAAATGTATTCCTGCTAACTCCGTATTGAACAATAAGTGTATTGAAAGGTACAAACTGTCCTCCTACAATTACGTGCTGTAAATACCGTATTCCTTGATCTCTCCATTGAACGAAATTAACCATCTTTTTATCATTTTTCACGATGTCTGGGTTGTTCCATATGGGTGTACGGTCACATGGAAAAAGTGAAATTCCCACCAAGCTGATAAAGTTGTGCTAATATTAATGCTTTTGAAACATTGATGACGTTTGATACTTTGACTAATAAATGGTAACTCTGAGATTTCTAGTTCATTACAAAACACTTGCCCTGAGTCCAGCCATTGACTATCTAAAGGATGATCTTTTGACCATTTTACAATATACTGTAATTTATTGGCTATGAAGTAATACTGAAAATTAGGTAACTCTAAACCTCCATATTCTTTGGATTTTTGCAATGTCTTTAAACTAATACGTGGAGTTTTATTTTTCCACAGAAATTTTGAAACATATGAGTCCAACGATTTAAACCAGTAAAGAGGGGGTTTGCATGGTATCATTGAGAAAAAATAATTTACTTTTGGTAAAACCATCATTTTAATGGTGGCTATTCTACCCATGAGCGAAATGGGGAGAGAGCTCCATCTGGAAAGATCATCTTCTATTTTCTTTATAAGCTGAACATGATTTAATTTTATTAACTCTGACAGCCTAGGGGAGATGTTTATGCCTAAATATCTAATGTTCCCTGATTGTAATTGAGTATTGGTTATATTCCTAAAATTGCAGTTAACACACAAAACAGTGGATTTAGACCAATTAATAGAATAATCAGACAGAGATGAAAATCCCTCTATAAGTGCAATTGTCTGTGATAGTGAAGATCGTGAGTTCTGGAGGAAGAGGAGTACGTCATCCGCATAAAGACTTATTTTGTGCTCTAATATTTTGCATTGTATACCTTTAATATTTTGATTTTGTCTAATAGCTGCTGCTAAAGGTTCAATAAATATTGCAAATAATGAGGGAGAGAGAGGGCAACCCTGTTTAGTGCCTCTTTGCAAGGTAAAACTTGTAGAGATTTGATAATTTGTCCTTACACGTGCCTTGGGAGAGCTGTATAATATTTTTATCCAGTCAGTGAAAGATTCGCCAAATCCAAATTTATGCAAAGTTGCCAATATAAACTTTCAATTTACCTTATCAAATGCTTTTTCCGCGTCTAAGGATATAATAGTAGTCTCCTGTTTATTGATACTCGAATAGTCTATAATATTTAATAATCTGCGAATATTAGTAGAGGAATGTCTACCTTTAATGAAGCCTGTTTGCTCCAGATGTATAATAGAAGGGGTGACTCTTTTCAGACGTTCAGTAAGGGCCTTGCTAATTATTTTAAGGTCTACATTTATCAATGAGATTGGGCGGTAGCTCGATGGGAGCAAGGGATCTTTGTCCGGTTTTAATAAAAGACTAATATTAGCAGAGTTCATATTTAAGGGTAAGCTTTTATTCTCCCTAGCATTTAGAATCATTTTATAAAATGTTGGTGCTAATATGCTCCAGAATTCCTTATAGAATTCGGCTGGAAAGCCATCTGGGCCCGGAGCTTTATTTTTGGGCATATGTTGAAGAGCTTCATGGAGTTCTCCTATTGAGAGCGGTGAGTCTAAATTCGTAACCTGTTCCTGATGTAACTTCTGCAGAGTATAATTTATAGTAAAAGTCTCTAAAGACTGAATTTATTAAACAGGGATCATGTGTAACTTCCCCTGACTGGTCCTTAATGGATGTTATGGTTGTTTTTTCTTTGTTTATTTTTAATTGATTGGCTAAGTATTTTCCCGATCTGACATGAACAACATTAACAACTGCATATTTGTCCTCCAGCTCCAGTCCAGCACATCAACCTTGAACAGGTACAAGATAAAATCACCTGCAGCTCAGAGGGGATCTATCCTGAACCTGGACTCACCTGGACCACCGATCCTCCATCCAGCGTGAACCTGCAGAACCCACCAACAGTCCAGCAGACTCAACAGCAGCTTTACAGCATCAGCAGCTCTCTGATACTTTCAGACGGAGATGCTGACCTGGTCTACATCTGCACCGTCAGCACTCCAGCAAACAGCAGGAGATCCACTTTGCTTCGACCAGGTAGAAATTACATTTAAATGTTTATGTGGTGGCTCTCAGTGCCACAAAGACCTTAATGAGATGTTCATGTCATCTACGAAAGCTTTTGTCCTTTACAACTGATGTTTGGTTTTCTTTGAGATATTTTGGGTTTCCATCATTCCATGTCATGTTTACTGTCATTTCAGCTGTTATAAGTGGATCAGACACTGAAAGAAAAATCTCCTGCTCAACCGCCAATTACCCAATAAGGTATCTCATCTGGACATTTAACCACAAAGAGATCATCCTGACACAGAGCGGAGATGAATGCCCCTACGCAGCTTCAGATGGGTGGAAGCAGCACGTGATGACTGTATCAGAGACAGGAAGTCTCACTCTGAAGGATTTATCTTCAGACCAGACAGGAACATACAAATGTGAACTCAGAGATGAAGAGGAAACATACGTGAAATACACCTTTCTTCACATCCCAAAAGGTAAGACAGTTAAAAGTGTTAGGGGCAGAATGAAAATAAGTTATTAAGAGTTTAGTTTTGGTCATGTCAAATGTTTAATTTGAATATTTAAAAGGAAAGAGTTCTGCCTGTTTAGTTATGTTCATGTCAAAAGTTGAACTGATGGTATGAACATCTGCATGACATCAGTCTGCTGCAGCAGTAAGTTGTCGGTGACGTAGATCGTCAGAGCAACAGTCTTTGACCGTGAATCCCACAACTGCATCCATTTCCTGCTATAGATGGAGACTTTTAATGTTGCTAAATTATTCTGAATTATTTGTTTTAGTAAATAGTGGAAACATTCAAAGAACTCCTGTGTCACTGACTTTAGCTCAAGAACTGGTCATAAATCAATAAAGCAGATTTAAGAAACTGCACCTACAAACAGTAACAGAGAGTTGTGAAGGTTCATGTGTGCTGTGATCTGTTGAGACTCGGGTTCAAATCACTGACATCAAAAACACAGAAACGGTCATTTTAATTCTTGTTGTGTTTTTCTGTTGCAGATTGGACTGGAGTTATTGTAGGAGTGGTGGTGGGTGTGCTGCTGGTGGTCTTGGTTACTGGAGTCGTTGGTTACAAATACAGGAAAAGGAGGAGGAGGAATAAAAGAGATAAAGGTAAAAATATTGTTTCATGATTTGTGTGTGTAAATACGAAGGATGCAGGATATTGAGTATTTGCTGATATCTGATATGCCGGTACTTTGAATGAAGTTTTTCAGGTAACGCCACGCCTGGAAACACCAACTGGGTATTGTGTCATGAGGTTCAATCTAGTTCACAGATCTGTAAAACCCAACATCTGTAACAGCTGTAAAAGGCTGGTTGTCCAGAGCAATAAGTTCCAGATGTTTGTTAGTGATGTCGTTGGTCGCGCTCGTACTTCCTTGCCTTTGTTATAGGAGTGATGTGTAATATGAAGCCAGAATTAAATTCATACTCCAATAAAACGGGGGCAGTACAGCTGCACCAAGTGAGTTGATCTACCCTCACGAAAGAAATGAAGGAACGAATCACTTCTGTTGTCAACTCAACGCCAGATACGTGAATCAAACTCAAAATCTGAAAATAGAAAGCACAGAATTTGTAAATAAGAAATTAAAAATCTCTGACAAGGATACAATAATTTTTCTTAGTTAAACTTTTCTTTTCTCACCATTGTTTCTAAAACCATCTCTGTGTCTGAAGTGTCTTCCTCAGTTGGTCTTTTTTTTTCTGTGGTTCTGGGTCCAAATTTTGTACCAAGCCAAGCCTGGCAAAAAATTTGATATTTAATGGTTTGCATTAATGGCCGTGGCAAATTGGCTCAACAGCGCCCCCTAGAAACTTTGTGCCTCAATACGGTTTGACGTACATGCACGAAAATCTGTACACACCTGTATCATCTCGCAACTTAAAGTAAAGTCTCTTGGCGCCATGGCCGAAACCGAACAGGAAGTCAGCCATTTTGAATTAATCGTGTAATTTTGGCGCAATTTATGCCATTCCTTCGGCAGTTAATACGGCCCGAACCGAAACGTGCACCCAGGTGTGTTATACATCAAAATGTGCGTCTCCATCCTGCGACAACACGCATTACTTTTCTCTTTCAAAAGCGTTACCGTGGCGACGCTAGACGCCAAAAAGCGGACCCCCCCTTCATCTGATTGATCTGATATTTGATAGTTCCCCAAAAGTCACCAAATTTTGCAAAAAAAAAAATGTGGGTGGTGTCATCGGACTCGGTATTGAGTCCTTGACCTTCATTGGCCCTAATTAGCCCCGCCCCTTCTTCTGATTGGTTGTCCCTATTTTTTGTTATAACTTTTGAATGGTTTGACATAGAGAGTCGTGGGTGGTGTCATCGGACTCGGTTTTGATTACTTGACCTTCATTGGTGCAAATTAGCCCCGCCTCTTATTCTGATTGGTCAATATTTCATAGTTACTATTTTCGGCCATAACTTTTGAATGGTTTGACATAAAGACTCGTGGGTGGTGTCATCGGACATGGTTTTGAATCCCTTGATCATAATTGGTGTGAATTAGCCCCGCCCCTTCTTCTGATTGGTCGATATTTGATATTTCCTATTTTCTGCCGTAACTTTTGAATGGTTTGATATAAAGAGTCGTGGGTTGTGTCATCTGACTTAATTTTGAGTCCTTGACCTTAATTGGTGCAAATTGTGAGGGCCCGTTCATCGCTGCTTGCAGCCTTAATTAGGGCCTGAGCACCTTCAGTGCGAAGGCCCTATTGTATCTGTAGGAATTTTTTTCTTTCTTTCTTTCTTTTTTCTTTCTTCTGACAAAAGGAGGGCCTTTTTGCCCCCCTAAACGTGCCTAAAAAGTCACCAAATTTTGCACCAAGCCAGGCCTGGCGAAAAATTTGATATTTAATGGTTTGCATTAATGGGCGTGGCCTAACGGCTCAACAGCGCCCCCTTGAAAACGTTGTGCCTCAAGCCCTACGATACGGTTTGACGTACATGCACGAAAATCGGTACACACCTGTATAATGGCGCAACTTAAAGAAAAGTCTCTTGGCGTCATTCCCGAAACCGAACAGGATGTTGGCCATTTTGAATTAATCGTGTCATTTTGGTGAAATTCATGCCATTCCTTCGGCAGTTAATACGGCCCCAACCGTAACGTGCACCCAGGTGTGTTATACATCAAAATGTGCGTCTCCATCCTCCGACACCACGCATTACTTTTCTCTTTTCAAAAGCGTTACCGTGGCGACGCTAGACGCCAGAAAAGCGCGCCAACCCTTCATCTGATTGGTTCAGACAGAAAAAACTTTGTGCCTCAAGCCCCAAAATACGGTTTGACGTACATGAACGGAAATCGGTACACACCTGTATCATGTCGCAACTTGAAGAAAAGTCTCTTGGCGCCATGGCCGAAACCGAACAGGAAGTCGGCATGCAAGCCAGGCCTGGTGATAAATTTGATATTTCATGGTTTGCATTAATGGGCGTGGCCTAACGGCTCAACAGCGCCCCCTAGAATACTTTTCTCTGCCATAACTTTTGAATGGTTTGACATAAAGAGTCGTGGGTGGTGTCATGGGACTCGGTATTGAGTCCTTGACCATGATTGGTGAAAATTAGCCCCGCCCCTTCACTTCATTGGTTGTCCCTATTTCCTTCTATAACGTTTGAATGGTTTGACATAGAGAGTCGTGGGTGGTGTCATCAGACTATGTATGGAGTCCTTGACCTTCATTGGCTTGAATTAGCCCCGCCCCTTCTTCTTATTGGTTGTCCCTTTTTTCTGTTATAACTTTTGAATGGTTTGACATAGAGAGTCGTGGGTGGTGTCACCGGAATCGGTATTGAGTCCTTGAGCTTCATTGGCGTGAATTAGCCCTGCCCCTTCTTCTGATTAGCTAAGTCAACCACATGTATGTTAGACCCCATCCCGACTCGACTATTCAAACATATTTTTTCTCTTATTGGGACGACAATACTGGACCAAATTAACCTATCCCTAAGTTTAGGATATGTACCACAGGTTTTCAAAGTGGCAGTAATTAAACCTTTACTTAAAAAACCTTCTCTTGACCCAGACACCTTAGCTAATTATAGACCAATTTCCAACCTTCCATTTGTATCTAAAATTCTGGAAAAGGCAGTTTCAAGCCAGTTATGTTACTATTTGTATAGAAATGATCTGTTTGAAGTCTTTCAGTCAGGGTTCAGAATGCATCATAGCACAGAGACAGCACTGGTTCGAGTCACGAATGACCTCCTTATGGCCTCAGATAAGAGATTAGTTTCCATATTGGTTCTACTGGACCTCAGTGCTGCTTTTGACACTATAGATCATGGCATTTTACTGCACAGGTTAGAGCATGTTGTTGGGATTAAAGGGACAGCTCTACGTTGGTTTAAATCATATCTATCTGACAGGTTCCAGTTTGTTCATGTACATGAGGTTTCTTCAGAACAGTCAAGGGTCTGTTATGGTGTTCCGCAGGGTTCAGTGCTAGGACCAATCTTGTTCAGTTTATACATGCAGCCATTGGGAAGTATAATCCAGAATCACGGGATACACTTTCATTGTTATGCTGATGATACGCACCTCTACTTGTCTATGAAGCCGGATGAAACAGAACCGTTAGTTAAACTTCAGGCATGTCTTAGGGACATCAAGGACTGGATGTCCAGAAATTTCTTGCTTCTAAATTTAGATAAAACAGAGGTTATCATTCTTGGTCCAGAGCATCTAAGGAAGGGATTAGATGGTGTTGCGATGGCTTCCAGTGCAACTGTGAGAAACCTTGGTGTTATTTTTGATCAGGATTTGTCGTTTAAACCATATGTCAATCAGGTTTGTAAAATAGCATTTTTCCATCTCCGTAATATTGCAAAGATTAGGAAAATCCTCTCGCAGAGTGATGCAGAAAAACTAGTTCATGCGTTTGTATCTTCTAGACTAGATTACTGTAATGTGTTGTTAGCTGGATGTCCAAGTAATTTGCTGAATAGGCTCCAGCTGATCCAGAATGCAGCAGCACGAGTGCTGACAGGAATCAGCAGGAGAGACCTCGTCTCTCCAGTGTTAGCGTCGCTCCATTGGTTACCTGTCAAATTCAGAATCCAATTTAAAATTTTATTACTTGTGTATAAAGCCCAAAACGGCTTAGCTCCGCATTATTTGCAAGACCTGATAGTGCCTTATGTTCCTGGCAGAGCTCTCCGCTCTCAGAGTGCAGGTTTACTCGTAGTTCCTAGAGTATCCAAATGTAGATTTGGAGGGCAGGCGTTCTGCTATCAGGCACCACTACTATGGAACCAACTTCCAATCTGGGTTAAGGAGGCTGACACCACCTCCACCTTTAAAACTAAACTTAAAACATTTCTGTTTAGTAAAGCCTATAGTTAGTGTTTAGTAAACCTCTATCTGGTGTTGGTAAATCTCTAGGTAGTGTAAACTTTAGTGTGTCAGAGTCATTCCTGTAGTTTCTTGTGCTGGCCCCCCCTTCTCCTCCCTTTTCTCTCTTTTGTCCATGTTGCAGCATCCTTTGCCGGACACCGGAACCTGCAGCGTGGGAGTGAGAGGGGCAGGGTAACGGGCCGGGCAGGCGGGGGAGAGGTTTGTCCGTCGAGACTCCTCTCCCTGGCCCTGCCCCTTCTCAACCTTTCCCCGACCCTGCACCCCAACCTGGGACTTGATGATTGGGCCGGAGCTTCGGGAGCTGCATGCTGGCCTGCGGTCCCCACCCCTGGTCATCCCGTTGCTGCTTCCACCAGCCTGCTGTGCTGCTGCCGTCCCTGACCCACCAGTCTGGCCCTCGGCAGGAGGGTCCCCCCTTATGAGCCTGGTCCTGCTCAAGGTTTCTTCCCTCCTAAAGGGGAGTTTTTCCTTGCCACTGTTTGGCTTAAGGTTTTTCTCCCACTGGGGGAGTTTTTGCCTGCCATTGTTTATGTAATAACTGCTCGGGGGTCATGTTCTGGGTATGGGTCTCTGGAAAGCGTCTAGAGACAACTTTTGTTGTATTAGACGCTATATAAATAAAATTGAATTGAAATTGAATTGATTGGGTCTCCCTATTTTCTGCTATAACTTTTGAATCGTTTGACATAGAGAGTCGTGGATGGTGTCATCAGACTCGGTATTGAGTCCTTGACCATAATTAGTTAAAATTAGCCCCGCCCCTTCTTCTGATTGGTTGTCCCTATTTTCTGCTATAACTTTTGAATGGTTTGACATAGAGAGTCGTGGGTGGTGTCATCAGATTCTTTATGGAGTCCTTGACCTTCATTGGCCTGAATTAGCCCCGCCCCTTCTTCTGATTGGTTGTCCCGATTTTCTGCTATAACTTTTGAATGGTTTGACATAGAGAGTCGTGGGTGGTGTCATCAGACTCTGTATGGAGTCCTTGACCTTCTTTGGCCTGAATTAGCCCCGCCCCTTCTTCTGATTGGTTGTACCTTTTTTCTGCTATAACTTTTGAATGGTTTGACATAGGAAGTCGTGGGTGGTGTCGTTTCTGATATGCTTATGGGGGGCGGTGGCCATGAGTGCGAGGGCCTGTTCATCGCTGCTTGCAACTTTAATTTTTTTTATTGTTATTGTTGATTTATATTTTCAGAGGAGGTTCTGGATCAGTTGGGCATGGATGAGTACGACTCAACAGAAGGGGTTAAACAGAGAGAGAGAAAGAGACTGATGTCGGCTATGGAGGAGTGCAGAGTTCGGTGAGTCCCGATGTGATCAATAACACAATCAGTCTGTGTAGATTAACAGTTTAGTTCCTTTAATATTGTTTTTTGTCGTCAAAATGAGAACTTTTATAGCCAGATGTGTTTGTTTATTCTGGGTCACCTCAACTCAACCAGAGGTTCATATTTCAAATACTTGTATAGTAAAGGCCCCAAAGTCATGTGAGGCGTCTCTTTGACAAGTGAGGCACTTAGGTGTGTATATATATATATATATATATATATATATATATATATATATATATATATACAGGGTGCGATTTGTGAAAAAACCAGAGGGGGGGATAATTTTGAGAAATATTTTTATTCAGAAAAATTACCACACAACAGCGGTCCAACAGTATAGGCTATATGAAAACTTGTTTCTTGTGTAAACCTTACACTTAAGCTACATAACGTACGCGGTAGGCCTATTTTGAACATGAACTGAACTGAACCACTGCATGGGAGCTGCAATCAGCAATGTCAGATCTTGTTTCATCTTCTGTCGCATTTTTTCTCAGAATTTTTGGTTGTGATCCTGTAAAATATGAGGATATGCTGCTCTGGATTCTTTCCATTTTTTCATTCATTTGACTGACTGTATCTTTTATTTTGGCGGACCTGAAGTCGGACTTTTGGAATACAAGAAAATCCGGTTGGTTTTCAAAATAAAACTGCTTTCTGTGGGCGCGATGCCACTGACTCACTCCCGGTATCAAAACCACACACAAGCAGAATGAACACGGACTCTGTGTATTTTGGTTGTTATTACTTGTTAATAATTACGATGTAATGGTGAAAATACTTTGGGTCGGCGGGTGTTGTCCCCACCGAGGATAAAAATAATTCAGCAGAGGGTAGGATGTGTAAACCAGAGGGGGAAATCCCCACCATCCCCCAGCCGGCATATCGCACCCTGTATATATATATATATATATATATATATATATATATATATATATATATATATATATATATATATATATATATATATATATACACATAGGGTGATATGAAAAATACATTTTCCAGGCGCCTTTTTTGCAAGCTGCTATCCACTGTTGTCTGCTTTTGACGAGGGGTGCGCTCTCTGCATCGGTCGTGTGTTTGGCTGCTAGTGGTATTTGAGACTTGACGTACTTCAATGGTAATTCATTTCAAATCAACAGTACATGCAAATAACTGTAGTCTTGAACTTGCCGTTCAAAAGTTGCTTTTCATTCTCCATCTTTCCTTGCTTTTCAAAAAGTTCACGCAGTCGTCCACCATACTTTTCCTCAAGGTACGGGAAAGTTTTCTGTGGGGTTGTGTTATTTGTAGCTTCGAACCGTGCAAAGAAGCTGTTGAGGTCATTCAGCAGAGAGATGTCGTCGCAGGTCTGTGATGCAGGCTTGTAGTCCGTTATGGTCTGGATGCCCTGCCACAGGCTGCGCGTGTCTCTGCTGTCCTGGAAGTGGCTGGTGATCTTTTTATTATATTCCAGTTTTGCTTTCTTGATGCCACCGGACAGGTTGGCTCTCGATGTTCTCAGGCCAGTTTTGTCCCCGGATTTGAAGGCTTGGTCTCTGGCCCTCAGCAGCCGATGGACAGCCCCTGTCAGCCATGGCTTTTTGTTAGCCCGGGTGGTGATGGTCTTAGTGTGGGTCACATCGTCTGTGCATTTGCGGATGTAGGAGAGAACAGTGTCTGTAAGCTCCTCATTGTCTATGTGGTTGTTGTCATATGTAGCTGCTTGCTTGAACATGTCCCAGTCTGTTGTTGCAAGACAGTCCTGAAGAGGAACCCTTGATCCCTCTGGCCACACTGTGATTTCTTTCCGGACTGGTTTATCCACTTTCACTCTGGGCCTGTATGCTGGCATTAGCATAACAGTGATGTGGTCAGACAGTCGGATGTGGGGGAGGGGGAGGCTTTGTATGCTCCTTTGTCTGAAGTGTATACCAAGTCCAAGGTGTTTTTCTCCCTTGTTGGGAAATCGACATGCTGATAGAGTTTTGGTAGGACAGACTTAAGGTCAGCATGATTAAAATCACCAGCGACGATGATAAATCCGTCTGGGTGTGCTGTCTGTTGTTCACTGATGGCCTGATAAAGTTCACAAAGTGCCGCATTTCTGTCACTGTTGCTGGAGGTTGGAGGGATGTATGATTCGACTAGCAAAACCACAGTAAATTCCCTCGGCAGATAGAAAGGACGGCACTTAATAATCATAAACTCCCCCAGTGGTGAACAGTGTCTGCGTACTACCACAGCGTCCTGGCACCATGCATCACGTGTGTAAACACAGATCCCTCCTCCCCGTTGTTTACCTCCGTTAGCATGGGCTCTGTCTGCTCGGTAGCATGTTAGCTCCTCGAGTTCCACAGCGGAGTCGGGGATGTTGTCATTGAGCCATGTTTCAGTGAAAACAAGCACACAGCAGTTCCTCACTGTCCGATTCGCTGACCTCAGCAGTCGTATATGGTCCATTTTGTTGTCCGGTGATCGTACGTTGGCCAGAATGATGGATGGTATGGCTTGGCGGGTTGGGCTAGCCGCTAGCCTGGCTCGGATACCTCCGCGCTTGCCCCTCTTCTGCTTCCTCGCACACCGTTTCCGACGTCTCTTTCCCGGGGCTGTGGTTGCAGACGGGTCCGGTGTAATCACGGGCTGGCGGAGTAATCCGAGCTCCCTGATGATTGTGGTATTCAGGTCGTAAATCTTGCTCTTGCCAATGTCTAGCAGAGCCTGTCGACTGTACTTGTGTTCCGACGTAGATAGACGGCACGAACATGACAAACTTTCGGACAAACACTTATTAAATAAACAAAACACTGCATTGTCGGGAGAGCGAGTGGTCGGTGCGTCTGCAAGTAATAAAGCAGTAAATATATTTTAAAAGATCCTTTAGCTGAATACTTGAGGAAGGTTCAGCTCCACACTTGTTCATTTTCATTCAATATTGAAAGTTGAAGAGTTTTTTTTTCCTAAATCAGATGTTTTCATTTTGACTGGGGGATCAGATGACTGACATTATTGGAGCCTGAATGTAACGCTATGTTCCATCCTTCATCTGCAGATGTCCGCAGATGAGACCTCTGTCTGTTTTGTCAACAGTTTGTTTATAACAGATTTTATTAGAACTGACATCATATTTTCTCTCATCACAGATTCGTTGGTTGCAAACTCTCAAAGACTCACTATGAAGTTGTTGCGTCCGCTCTGAAGTCTAAAGACTCCCGTCTGACAGAACTGGACCTGAGTAAGAGCAGCCTGGAGGATTCAGGAGTGAAGCTTCTGTCTGATGGACTGGAGAGTCCAAACTGTAGACTGGAGAATCTCAGGTCAGTTCGTGGAGAAGTTTCTACATTCATCCAGTTGTAATTCTCCAAAGATGTAACTAAATAATTTTAATCACAAACATTAAAAAAAATAACATAAAAAATCTCTCATATTTAGTTTATTTTGTAAATATCCTGGCTGAACATCTGAAGAATTCATTTAAAACCCCTCAGAAAAATCATTTTATTAGGGCCCGAGCACCTTCAGTGCGAAGGCCCTATTGTATCTGTAGGAATTTTTTTTTCTTTCTTTTTCTTTCTTTTTTCTTCTGACGAAAGGAGGGCCTTTTTGCCCCACTAAACGTGCCCAAAAAGTCACCAAATTTTGCATGCAAGTCAGGCCTGGCGAAAAATTTGATATTTAATGGTTTACATTAATGGGCGTGGCAAAACGGCTCAACAGCGCCCCCCGGAAAACGTTGTGCCTCAAGCCCCACAATACGGTTTGACGTACATGCACGAAAATCGCTACACACCTGTATCAGTACACAACTTAAAGAAAAGTCGCTTGGCGACATGGCCGAAACCGAACAGGAAGTCAGCCATTCTGAATTAATCGCGTAATTTTGGAGCAATATGAGCCATTCCTTCGAGAATTAATACGGCCCGAACCGTAACGTGCACCCAGGTGTGTTATACATCAAAATGTGCGTCTCTATCCTGCGACTACGTGTATTACTTTTCTCTTTCAAAAGTGTTTCCGTGGCGACACTAGATGCCAAAAAGCGCACCCCCCTTCATCTGATTGGTCCATATTTGATAGTTCCCCAAAAGGCACCAAATTTGGCATGCAAGGCAGGCCTGGTGATAAATTTGATATTTCATGGTTTGCATTAATGGGCGTGGCAAAATGGCTCAACAGCGCCCCCCGGAAAACTTTGTGCCTCAAGCCCCACAATACGGTTTGACGTACATGCACGAAAATCGGTACACACCTGTATCATGTCGCGACTTAAAGAAAAGTCTCCTGGCGCCATGGCCAAAACCGAACAGGAAGTCGGCCATTTTGAATTAATTGTGTAATTTTGGCGCAATTTATGCCATTCTTTCTGCAATTAATACGGCCCGAACCGTAACGCGCACCCAGGTGTGTTATACATCAAAATGTGCGTCTTCATCTTGCAACTACGCGTATTACTTTTCTCAGTCAAAAGTGTTACCGTGGCGACGCTAGACGCCAAAAAGCGCACCCCCCTTTCATCTGATTGGTCCATATTTGATAGTTCTCCAAAAGTCACCAAATTTTGCATGCAAGCCAGGCCTGGCCATAACTTTTGAAAGGTTTGACATAAAGAGTCGTGGGTGGTGTCATGGGACTCGGTATTGAGTCCTTGACCATAATTGGTGAAAATTAGCCCCGCCCCTTCTTCTGATTAGTTGTCCCTTTTTTCTGCTATATCTTTTGAATGGTTTGACATAGAGAGTCGTGGGTGGTATCGTCAGATTCTGTATGGAGTCCTTGACCTTCATTGGCCTGAATTAGCCCCGTCCCTTCTTCTGATTAGTTGTCCCGATTTTCTGCTATAACTTTTGAATGGTTTGACATAGAGAGTCGTGGGTGGTGTCATCAGATTCTGTATGGAGTCCTTGACCTTCATTGGCCTGAATTAGCCCCACCCCTTCTTCTGATTGGTTGTCCCTTTTTTCTGCTATATCTTTTGAATGGTTTGACATAGGAAGTCGTGGGTGGTGTCATTTCTGATATGCTTATGGGGGCGGTGGCCGTGAGTGCGAGGGCCCGTTCATCGCTGCTTGCAGCTTTAATTAGGGCCCGAGCACCTTCAGTGCGAAGGCCCTATTGTATCTGTAGGAATTCTTCGTATTATTTTTCTGACGAAAGGAGGGCCTTTTTGCCCCCCTAAACGTGCCCAAAAAGTCACCAAATTTTGCACGCAAGCCAGACCTGGCAAAAAATTTGATATTTAATGGTTTGCATTGATGGGCGTGGCAAAATGGCTCAACAGCGCCCCCTTGAAAACTTTGTGCCTCAAGCCCCACGATAAGGTTTGACGTACATGCACGAAAATCGGTACACACCTGTATCATGGCCGAACTTAAAGAAAAGTCTCATGGCGCCATGGCCGAAACCGAACAGGATGTCGGCCATTTTGAATTAATCGTGTTCTTTTGTCGAAATTTATGCCATTCCTTTGGCAGTTAATACGGCCCGAACCGTAACGTGCACCCAGGTGTGTTATACATCAAAATGTGCGTCTCCATCCTGCGACACCACGCATTACTTTTCTCTTTCAAAAGCGTTACCGTGGCGACGCTAGACGCCAAAAAGCGCGCCCACCCATCATCTGATTGGTTCAGACAGAAAAAACTTTGTTCCTCAAGCCCCATAATACGGTTTGACGTACATGAACGAAAATCGGTACACACCTGTATCATGTCGCAACTTTAAGAAAAGTATCTTGGCGCCATGGCCGAATCTGAACAGGAAGTCGGCCATTTTGAACATTCTGAATTAATCGAGTAATTTTGGAGCAATTTATGCCATTCCTTCGGCAATTAATACGGCTCGAACCGTAACGTGCACCGAGGTGTGTTATACATCAAAATGTGCGTCTCCATCCTGTGACTACGCGCATTACTTTTCTCTTTCAAAAGTGTTACCGTGGCGACGCTAGACGCCAAAAAGCAGACCCCCCCATCATCTGATTGGTCCATATTTGATAGTTCCCCAAAAGTCACCAGATTTTGCACGCAAGCCAGGCCTGGCGAAAAATTTGATATTTAATGGTTTGCATTAATGGCCGTGGCAAAATGGCTCAACAGCGCCCCCTTGAAAACTTTGTGCCTCAAGCCCCACAATACGGTTTGACGTACATGCACGAAAATCGGTACACACCTGTATCATGTCGCAACTTAAAGAAAAGTCTCTTGGTGCCATGGCCGTAACCAAACAGGAAGTCAGCCATTTTGAATTAATTGTCTAATGTTGGCGCAATTTATGCCATTCCTTCGGCAATTAATACAGCCCGAACCGTAATGTTCACCCATGTGTGTTATACATCAAAATGTGCGTCTCCATCCTGCGACTACGCGCATTACTTTTCTCTTTCAAAAGTGTTACCGTGGCGACACCAGACGCCAAAAAGCGCGCCTCCCCATCATCTGATTGGTCCATATTTGATAGTTCTCCAAAAGTCACCAAATTTTGCATGCAAGCCAAGCTTGGTGATAAATTTGATATTTCATGGTTTGCATTAATGGGCGTTGCCTAACGGCTCAACAGCGCCCCCTAGAATACTTTTCTCTGCTATAACATTTGAATGTTTTGACATAGAGAGTCGTGGGTGGTGTCATGGGACTCTGTAATGAGTCCTTGAGCTTCTTTGGCCTTAATTAGCCCCGCCCCTTCTTCTGATTGGTTGTCCCTATTTTCTGCTATAACTTTTGAATGGTTTGACATAGGAAGTCGTGGGTGGTGTCATTTCTGATATGCTAATGGGGGGCGGTGGCCTTGAGTGCGAGGGCCCGTTCATCGCTGCTTGCAGCTTTAATTTTATTTGTTATGTTTTTGTTAGTTTTTTATTCCAACTCTTCTCAGGTTGTAAACTGGAAGAGAAACCAGTTTAGATCAGACATGAAGATGAATCAGCTCAAATGTGATTTTCTAACATACTTTTCTGGGCTTCTGAGAGGCTTCTTCCATCAGTAGTTTCAACAGCTGGATCAGCTGGATCAGCTTCCCCCTCCCTTCCTGAAACTCCAGAGAACTTCATTCAGAGGTTGAAGCTGCTGTATGTGACCTTTACATGTCAGCTTCATGACGGGTCACCTGCTCCCTGATCACACGTATCTTTGCTCCTTTCTGCTCAGTTTTCTTCCCCTGAGTTTCAGACAGGGAGCTGATGAAAACCAACACTTGGAGCTCAGTGTCTTCAGTCATTAATCACCAACATGTTTGACCAGATGAAAACCTGCTTTAGTAAATCACTGACTCTGGATGGAAAACGGCAGTGAGCTGCATGTTGAGACGATATCAATGAAATGTTGGGGTTTAAACTGTAAAACTGAAACCAGAATATCCTGCTGATCTGATGAATTTTAACTGATGAAAACATTTATCTGTCATTCATTATTAATCTGAAGCTTTTGACCAGAACTTTTTCAATTCAATTCAATTCAATTTTATTTATATAGCGTCTAATACAACAGAGTTGTCTCTAGACGCTTTACAGGGACCCATACCCAGAACATGACCCCCGAGCAGTTATTACATAAACAATGGCAGGTAAAAACTCCCCTAGTGGGAGAAAAACCTTAAGCCAAACAGTGGCAAGGAAAAACTCCCCTTTAGGAGGGAAGAAACCTTGAGCAGGACCAGGCTCATCAGGGGGGACCCTCCTGCCGAGGGCCAGACTGGTGGGTCAGGGACGGCAACAGCACAGCAGGCAGGTGGAAGCAGCAACGGGATGACCGGGGGTGGGGACCGCAGGCCAGCACACAGCTCCCGAAGCTCCGGCCCAATCAGCAAGTCCCAGGTTGGGGTGCAGGGTCAGGAAAAGACTTGTGCTCCTTAATGCAAGCTACAAGCCACCCATGGCCACCTGCAGGACAAAAGAGAGAAAAGGGAGGAGAAGGGGGGGGCAGCAACGGGATGACCAGGGGTGGGGACCGCAGGCCAGCACGCAGCTCCCGAAGCTCCGGCCCAATCAGCAAGTCCCAGGTTGGGGTGCAGGGTCGGGGAAAGACTTGTGCTCCGTAATGCAAGCTACAAGCCACCCACGACCACCTGCAGGTTCCGGTGTCCGGCAAAGGATGCTGCAACATGGACAAAAGAGAGAAAAGGGAGGAGAAGGGGGGGGCCAGCACAAGAAACCACAGGAGCGACTCTGACACACTAAAGTTTACACTACCTAGAGATTTACCAACACCAGCTAGAGGTTTACTAAACACTAACTATAGGCTTTACTAAACAGAAATGTTTTAAGTTTAGTTTTAAAGGTGGAGGTGGTGTCAGCCCCCTTAACCCAGATTGGAAGTTGGTTCCATAGTAGTGGCGCCTGATAGCAGAACGCCCGCCCTCCAAATCTACATTTAGATACTCTAGGAACTACAAGTAAACCTGCACTCTGAGAACGGAGAGCTCTGACAGGAACATAAGGCACTATCAGGTCTTGCAAATAATGCGGAGCTAAGCCGTTTTGGGCTTTATACGCAAGTAATAAAATTTTAAATTGGATTCTGAATTTTACGGGTAACCAATGGAGCGACGCTAATACTGGAGAGACGTGGTCTCTCCTGCTAATTCCTGTCAGTACTCGTGCTGCTGCATTTTGGATCAGCTGGAGCCTATTCAGCAAATTACTTGGACATCCTGCTAACAACACATTACAGTAATCTAGTCTAGAAGATACAAACGCATGAACTAGTTTTTCTGCATCACTCTGTGAGAGGATTTTCCTAATCTTTGCAATATTACGGAGATGGAAAAAGGCTATTTTACAAACCTGATTGACATATGGTTTAAACGACAAATCCTGATCGAAAATAACACCAAGATTTCTCACAGTTGCACTGGAAGCCATCGCAACACCATCTAATCCCTTCCTAAGATGCTCTGGACCAAGAATGATAACCTCTGTTTTATCTGAATTTAGAAGCAGGAAATTTCTGGACATCCAGTCCTTGATGTCCCTAAGACATGCCTGAAGTTTAACTAACGGTTCTGTTTCATCCGGCTTCATAGACAAATAGAGCTGCGTATCATCAGCATAACAATGAAAGTGTATGCCGTGATTCTGGATTATACTTCCCAACGGCTGCATGTATAAACTGAACAAGATTGGCCCTAGCACTGAACCCTGCGGAACACCATAACAGACCCTTGACTGTTCTGAAGAAACCTCATGTACATGAACAAACTGGAACCTGTCAGATAGGTATGATTTAAACCAACATAGAGCTGTCCCTTTAATCCCAACAACATGCTCTAACCTGTGCAGTAAAATGCCATGATCTATTGAACTTCTGACCCTGACCCTGACTTCTGATCTGAACTTTTGACCCGAACTCAGTCAGAACGTTTGATGCAAAAGAACAGAAAGTCGAATTGTTGTCTTAATCCGACCTATATCGAATTTTTAGCCGGGCTGTAGACGAACCGAACTGAAGCTCTTGAGATTGAGCTTTTGGTGCCAGATAATGTGTCCAAATCGAGTTCTTTTTCGGCATGTATACACAACCCACACTTAGCCGAGCTACTGGCTCACCCTTAGGGAAGTGACGAGCTGCAGGAATAATAACAGTCAGGCATCACAACAACACGGTAACAGAAGAAGAAGAGGGAGTCTTTGCTGGATCTTACCTGCAACACGGTCAGGCTTAGTATGTACGACATTTACAGAGCTGCTGCATCGTTAGCGTACATTTTTTTGCATGTTGTCCTCCTTCACGCTTGTTTACTAATTGTACCGGAAGAATGCCAACAAGAAAGTGTATGTAGCGCCACCTAGTGTCCCGGAGTCGAATGCACCTCATTCAATAATCGATTGTCTTCTCGTGCATTTATATTTTTTCTGAACCTCCAGTTTAATCTTTAGCTAGATTGTTGCCAACAGCTGGATTCAGATGTGCATGTAACGGAACTGACTGTTGGATGAACGACTGAGCTGGTCTCAGCTTAGGGTTCATGTTCAACTGTTCAAGAATGAAGAGGAAAACCTGCTTAACACAGGAAGTTTACAAGCACCATCAGGACCTCCAGGAGTTCTGATTCTAGTTCAGCTTTTGTCGGTACAGCTTCTGAACGTCTGGCCGTGTTGAACTTGCTCCATAGTCCACTCCTCTGATCGATGGTTCAGGTGTGTTTATCGTCTCAACTTCCTGCTGCTTCATCATCATTCAGTCACTTTTCATTTCGACACAAACCTGCTATGATCCAAGTATCAGTCCGTTCTGTTAGAACATTCACACGGTCCTGACTGTCGGACAGAACCAGACAGGTCCGAAAGAAGCTGCTGAGGTCAGACGAGGACGGAGACGTTCAGTCCAGGACAAAGAAGAGGACCTGGTTCAAGGACAACATGCCTTCATGAACTTTCATCTCTTTTCAGATTCAGATTCAGACTTTTTATTGTCCTTATAGAGGGCACAACGAAATTAAAGGCAGGGAGTTTCTAGAACTTTATGTAGTTGACTGGATTTTCAAGAAGAATGGGGCAATTTTCATAAACTGCTGACAAAGCATTAAAATTGATCAACAAAAGTTAATTGATGACAAAGCAGACGTAATATGAGATGATGAATAAATGAGGTAACATCCAGTCAGCGACTGGTAAATGAACGTAAATGTTGTAACGTCTCCGTCAGAAGGGGAGTGGTAGCCTTGTGGTTGCAGAAGTGGACTGGAGTCTGGAGGACCAGGTTCAAGCCCCCAGAATGCAACCCAGGTCAACCACCCTGGGCCCCTGAGCAAGGCCCTCAACCCCAACCGCTCCCCGGTATGAACGGTGCCGTTCATATGGCAGCCCACTGCTCTCTAGTCTCTAGAGATGGGTTAAATGCAGAGACACCAAATTCCACCAGCCTGGCTGTGTGGTCATTAATATATATAAAAAAAAACCACGTCTTCATGTCAGCTGAACTGATGTAAAGAAAAAAACATATGTGATTAGATTTTTATTTCCCTGTTTCTTTATTCAGATTGAAGAGCTGCAGGTTGTCAGAGATCAGCTGTTCTTCTCTGGTCTCAGCTCTGAAGTCCAACCCCTCCCATCTGAAACATCTGGACCTGAGCTGGAACCAGAACCTGCAGGATTCAGGAGTGAAACATCTGTGTGGATTCCTGGAGAGTCCAGACTGCAGACTGGAGACTCTGAGGTCAGACATGTTTTAGTTGTGTGTTCAGATGAATCTGATGTGAAAGTTGTGTTGACACTAACCTGCAGACATCAGACTGATCTTCTACTGATCCACACTGACCATCTGACTGCTCTGAGTTCTTCTTCTCTGCTTTAGTTTCATCTTAAAGTTCCTCTTCTGATTTATTACATAAAACTAAACATTTGAATGTGTCAGACAGGAACAAATGAAGAACCAGAGATGTGTCTGAACCTGGAATAAAACATCTTCAGAAATATTAATTAACTTAACAGCTAATACATTCAGAAATGTCATCCAGACGCTGTTAATAAACTGAGAGTCTGACAGACAACAGTGGACAGACTGAATGTGTAGTCGTCCAATATATGAGTTATAGAGATCATTTACTTCTTACTGTGGTTGAAATCAGTCAAACCAACGTTGGCTTTGACTTTGACTTTAAGTTTCATTTTAACAAAAATCTATCTGCACGCGAAATACTAGAAGTACAAATACGTGAAAGTTGAGGCTGTTGTGCTCTCTGCAGTTTTCATTATGGACCAATCTGTGTGCTGAAATACGGAGAACACTGGAAACAGCTCCGCTCACTCAGACAAGTGCAAATTGCACTCAGCCGCAAAACCTTATGGGCGTGTTTGCTCCGGTATATCATTGGAGCAAAATCTTTTGTGAATAGGATCTTAAAGCAGGGCAAATTGCGGGCGCTAATGCAGCGCAATTCACAGCGCTATTTGCGGACGCAATCTGTTCTTTGTTGATTTACCCCTAAGATTCTAACGTTTGTACTGACTGAGATATTCAAACACAACATGTTCCAGTAACAAGTTGTTCATCTGCTTGGTTAACACTTGATACTAGTTTTGCTACATTACATATTAAACATCAGTTCATCATGTTTTTGTGTCTCTGACATTCAAACAAATGCTTCATTTTCTCTTCATACAAATTAATGAGTTGACATTTGTCCAAGAATTCCTCCTGACATGTTTGTTTGCGTGGAAACTTGAATCATCTGGCTAGACAACATGAGTTTGTATGGGTGGATCCACTGGTGGAGCTGCAGAGCTGAAGTCACTACGTCTTTATTGGAGCAGCAGCATGATGTCATGAATATTGATGAAGATCTTTTTCACTGGTTCTGTTGGAACCTGCATCCTGGTGGATCAGCTCATATATTCTATTCTTTATTCAGATTGGAGCGCTGCAGTTTGTCAGAGATCAGCTGTTCTTCTCTGGTCTCAGCTCTGAAGTCCAACCCCTCCCATCTGAAACATCTGGAACTGAGTATCAACAACCTGCAGGATTCAGGAGTGAAACATCTGTGTGGATTTCTGGAGAGTCAAGACTGCAGACTGGAGACTCTGAGGTCAGACATGTTTTAGTTGTGTGTTCAGATGAATCTGATGTGAAAGTTGTGTTGACACTAACCTGCAGACATCAGGCTGATCTCCTGCTGAACCACACTGACCATCTGACTGCTCTGAGTTCTTCTTCTATGCTTTAGTTTCATCTTAAAGTTCCTCTTCTGATTTATTACATAAAACTAAACATTTGAATGTGTCAGACAGGATGAAGAAGTCCTGCTTGTTATTCTGGTCCAGACCAGGTTAGTTGAACACCAGAAATCTCCATGGTAACGAGTCAAGACCTGCTTCTGTGCAAACACTTATATTCTAACGTTTGTACTGACTGAGATATTCAAACACAACATGTTCCAGTAACAAGTTGTTATCTGCTTGGTTAACACTTGAAACTAGTGTTACTACATGAAATATTAAACATCAGTTCATCATGTTTTTGTGTCTCTGATATTCAAACAAATGCTTCATTTTCTCTTCATACCACTGAATGAGTTGACATTCGTCCCAGGATTCCTCCTGACATGTTTGTTTGTGTGGGAACTTGAATCATTTGGCTGCACAACATGAGTTTGTATGGATGGATCCACTGGTGGAGCTGCAAAGCTGAAGTCGCTACGTCTTTATTGGAGCAGCAGCTTGATGTCATGAATATTGATGAAGATCTTTTTCACTGGCTCTGTTGGACTGTTGGAACCTGCATCCTGGTGGCTTCAGCTCACATTTTTTATTCTTTATTCAGGTTGTGGAGCTGCAGTTTGTCAGAGATTGGCTGTTCTTCTCTGGTCTCAGCTCTGAAGTTCAACCCCTCCCATCTGAAACTTCTGGACCTGAGTGGGAACCTGCACCTGAAGGATTCAGGAGTGAAACATCTGTGTGGATTTCTGGAGAGTCCAGACTGCAGACTGGAGACTCTGAGGTCAGACATGTTTTAGTTGTGTGTTCAGATGAATCTGATGTGAAAGTTGTGTTGACACTAACCTGCAGACATTAGGCTGATCTCCTGCTGATCCACACTGACCATCTGACTGCTCTGAGTTCTTCTTCTCTGCTTTAGTCCACCAACAATTTGTGTCTTTTTAAAGTTCCTCTTGTGATGTGTCTGAACCTGGAATAAAACATCTTCATAAACATTAATTAACTTAACAGCTAATATGTTCAAAAATGTCATCCAGACGCTGTTAATAAACTTAGAGAGTCTGACGGACAATAGTGGACATACTGAATGTGTAGTCGTCCAAAATTTCATTTCATTTCATTTCATTTATTCTTTATTTCATTCAAAAAAACAAAACAATTCAATACAAATACAAATGTTCTTAAATTGTGAATGAAAAGGGAGCAGAAAGAAGAAGAATCTTATCTGATCTGCCCCTTTTTCCAAGAAATAACTTCACAAATAACATAATAAAAAAAACAACAACTAAGTGAATAAAAAACTAAAATAAAATAAAATTACCGCCGTTTATGGGTATGTCAATCAAACTTAACTAACATATTTCATTATATTTACTTAACATACAGGCTTTAATTGTTCTTTTGAATGTAATGTTTGATTTGGATTCTTTGTTTTCTTTATTCAGATTGTTCCATAAACTGATTCCTTTCACAGAAACACAACGTTTCTATCAATTTACTCCTGCATCTTGGTTTTTTAAAAATCTCTGTTCCTTTTAAGTTATACTTGCTTTCTATTTTTTCAAATCTTTTCTGAATGTTGATTGGTAAAGTTTTTTTATGAGCTTTAAACATAATTTGTAGAATACTATAGTGTACTAGTTAATAAAATTTCAACAATTTTAACTGAAGGAATAATGGATTTGTTGGATCTCTATATCGTTTTCTACTGATTATTCTTATGGCTCTTTTTTGCAGAATGAAAATTGATTGAATACGGTGCCTTGCGAAAGTATTTGCCCCCCTTGAACTTTGTGACCTTTTGCTACATTTCAGGCTTCAAACATAAAGATATAAAACTGTAATTTTTTGTGAAGAATCAACAACAAGTGGGACACAATCATGAAGTGGAACGAAATTTATTGGATATTTCAAAATTTTTTAACAAAAAAAAAAACTGAAAAATTGGGTTTGCAAAATTATTCACCCCCCTTAAGTTAATACTTTGTAGCGCCACCTTTTGCTGCGATTACAGCTGTAAGTCGCTTGGGGTTTGTCTCTATCAGTTTTGCACATCGAGAGACTGAACTTTTCGCCCATTCCTCCTTGCAAAACAGCTCGAGCTCAGTGAGGTTGGATGGAGAGCGTTTGTGAACAGCAGTTTTCAGTTCTTTCCACAAATTCTCAATTGGATTCAGGTCTGGACTTTGACTTGGCCATTCTAACACCTGGATATGTTTTTTGTGAACCATTCCATTGTAGATTTTGCTTTATGTTTTGGATCATTGTCTTATTGGAAGACAAATCTCCGTCCCAGTCTCAGGTCTTTTGCAGACTCCATCAGGTTTTCTTCCAGAATGGTCCTGTATTTGGCTCTATCCATCTTCCCATCAATTTTAACCATCTTCCCTGTCCCTGCTGAAGAAAAGCAGGCCCAAACCATGATGCTGCCACCACCATGTTTGACAGTGGGGATGGTGTGTTGAGGGTGATGAGCTGTGTTGCTTTTACGCCAAACATAACGTCTTGCGTTGTTGCCAAAAAGTTCGATTTTGGTCTGATCTGACCAGAGCACCTTCTTCCACATGTTTGGTGTGTCTCCCAGGTGGCTTGTTGGTTTAAACAACACTTTATATGGATATCTTTAAGAAATGGCTGTCTTCTTGCCACTCTTCCATAAAGGCCAGAATTGTGCAGTATACGACTGATTGTTGTCGTATGGACAGAGTCTCCCACCTCAGCTGTAGAGCTCTGCAGCTCATCCAGAGTGATCATGGGCCTCTTGGCTGCATCTCTGATCAGTCTTCTCCTTGTATGAGCTGAAAGTGTAGAGGGACGGCCAGGTCTTGGTAGATTTGCAATGGTCTGATACTTCTTCCATTTCAATATTATCGCTTGCACAGTGCTCCTTGGGATGTTTAAAGCTTGGGAAATATTTCGTATCCAAATCCATTTTTAAACTTCTCCACAACAGTATCTGGGACCTGCCTGGTGTGTTCCTTGTTCTTCATGATGCTCTCTGCACTTTAAACGGACCTCTGAGACGATCACGGTGCAGTGGCAGGGGCCAAATACTTTCGCAAGGCACTGTATATGTTTTACAGGCATTTCCCCAAACTTCAACACAGTAGGTCAGATATGGAACAATCAGAGTGTTATATAAAATGTACAATGCTTTGTTGTCCAATGAATCCTTTACTTTGTGTAACAGAGCAA
Source organism: Cololabis saira (assembly GCF_033807715.1). NCBI lineage: Eukaryota > Metazoa > Chordata > Actinopteri > Beloniformes > Belonidae > Cololabis > Cololabis saira. The sequence goes on from NC_084592.1 coordinate 48,709,959, forward strand.
TTGTTTTTGATATTTTTATGTTTGTATAATGTGATTTCCAATTCAAATTCTCATCCAGCATGACACCCAAAAACTTGGTTTCGTTGTATCGTTGTATGCCACCTGTAGCTTTTTCATTTTAGCACTGGTATAATGGCACCACAGGTGAGCGGTGTATAGCGGAGTGCAGTATGTTTTAAACAGTGCTGTTTTAACATTATCTGTACACATGTGAAACTTACGTGCCAGCATATTAGCTTGGCCATATAGTTTACAGCACTGACGCTGCAAATCATCATCGTCACTGAAATCATCCCTGATTATGTGGCCCAGGTATTTAAACTTCTTTACAACCTCTAATACTTCTCCTGCCAAAGGAAAAAAGAGAGAAAGGTAATCTTCTGACCGTCCTTTGTTTTGCAGATCATGACAACACTCTTTAGAATTGAACAATATATCAAATGAAAACCCATTCAGTACAGATCCATAGTAGCTGCTGTAGGCCAGCACTGTACGGAGACAATACAACTAGATCATCTGCGTAGATCATATGATTGATAAGGTTGTCCCCCACCTGCAACACTCATTGAGCTGTCTAGATAAATCATCCATGTATGAATTAAATAATAAAGGCTATAAAATCCCCCCCCTGGCGCACGCCATTGGACACCAGAAAGGGTGTGGATGTTCTCCTTCCCCACCTGCATAGTTTGGTGAGAATACCAAAACGATACGATCAAAGTCACGTAAGGCATCCAGAAAACACATAAATATTGTACTATTATGACTTCTGTACTGGCTGACAATTTCCTTAAGTGTATAAATACATAGGTCCGTGCCATGTTTTTTCTTGAAACCGAATTGGTTGTCGTGGTTGCTGTATACTCTTTGAGCCTGTCCATAAGAATACCCTCTAGTACCTTAGACATAATGCTCGCTAGTGCAATTGGTCTGTAGTTGTCTATGCTGTCTAGGCTTTCCTGCTAATACCCAACATGTAAAAGCTTCTTTAGCCTCTGCATGTTGTTCTTTGACATATATATTCCAACCTGGTCTCATGTTATCTCGTCTACTCGTCTACTTTTTTTTCTTGTAAGTGAATTGCCTCCCATAACCAAACAATTTACTATATTATCATCCATTTTACACGGGTCATTATACTGGCCACCGTCCTTACAATTAATGTTCCCGCATGAAATGGCATTAATATATTATCTCATTTTCACTGGTTCTGTTGGACTGTTGGTACCTGCATCCTGGAGGCTTCAGCTCACATCTATTCTTTATTCAGGTTGTGGAACTGCACTTTGACAGAGATCAGCTGTTCTTCTCTGGTCTCAGCTCTGAAGTCCAACCCCTCCCATCTGGAACATGTGGACCTGAGAGGGAACTACCTGCAGGATTCAGATATGAAGCAGCTTTCTGATCTGGTGGAGAGTCCAGACTACCAGCTGCAGACTCTCAGGTCAGTGGAGGTTGGACTCGGTTCTGCTGCTTCCAGCAGTTTTCTACTAAAACCTTTTCGTATCAAAACAAAGATCATTGTTTCCAGTAAAGCTGCAGCTTCTCAGCAGCTGCTTTCCCCAGTAAAGCTGTGAGAGGAGGATGATGACAGGCTGCAGGATTGGACAGAAAGACAGAGACAGCAGTCAGCCAATCAGATGGTCCACATGTTGGCTGTAGACCAGTGTTGTGCTGGTGTTCACGTGTCCAGAAATAAAGGTGTATTCCAGCTGACTGCCTTCCAGGATGTACATACTAGGGGTGTAATGATACACTAATCTCACGATACGGTACGATACACGATATTGAGGTCACGATAACAATACGATATTATAGCAGTATTTTTTTAACAACCTTGAACGAGGAACATATGACTGAAAAAAAGTATTTTATTTGAAAGACACAAAATACAAAACAATACTGTACGTTTGCCCTATTGTTACAGTTTGTAATGCTTTATAAGTGTTTAAGTTTTAAAGAGAAAGCCAGGCCAACCATTTTCCACAAACTGAACTAAAAGTAAATGTCAGGTTTGCATTATGCATCTTCGGTTTCATACAAGTAAAAATATTTTGCCACAAACTGAATAGTTTCTCTCATGTATGATTTGACTTTTTTCTTTTCCAGAAATGTAACAACTTAAATTAAATAAATAAATAAAAGTAAATAAAAACATACAATTTTACATCATAAAAAAGATTGATTCATGCTCACCTTATAAGTGTAAGAGGATATTTATTTTTGTTAAGAAGGTTATTTTGGTAATTCAGGGTTCATTATTTTATAAATATATTATTTATATTCTGTAAATCAGGGACTATAATGACACTAGTGTGACACTAGTGTTTATCCTACTCACGACCCGAAAAAGGTTTAATTTAATAAGGTAAGGCTTAACTCTACACCAGCCTTATATAAGTAAAAGTTCAGAGCTCAAAACGGGACCGGAAAACGGGACTAGTTTCTTCTGAGCATAGTAAGATTTTGGTCCGCGGGTCGAGACGCGGTCGCGGCCGCGGCCGCGGTCGGATGCGCGTTACTAGTCAACACAATAGATTAATATTAATAACCCAATATCGCGATACACTTTGTCACCCTCACAACATGTATCGTGACGTTTTTTGTATCGCAAAATTTCGTGGCACGATATATTGTTACATCCCTAGTACAGACACACAGCTGCTCCACTGCAGCTCTGAACACTCTGAAGTCCTGGATGTGCTGCATCCCTGACTGATAGCTGAAGGAGGGATCTCTGCAAACACTCCTTTATCTGCTCTCTTCTTTCTTCTTCCCTCTACAGGTGGGATTGGTATGACTGGCCAGGAGGGTGTTTGTGATGAGAGGATGAGTCGTGTCCTGATGGTCCTCAGAGGTTGAAGCAGAACCAGTTTGTGTGGACAGACTCGGACTGGATCGTGATGATGATGAAGATGAAGATGAACATAGTTTCTGAATTCCAGCGTTCTACAAACTTCTCATATATTCATGTATTTCATGTCAAGTAAAAAAGCCTTTATTAGGGCCCGAGCACTTCCAGTGCGAAGGCCCTATTGTATCTGTAGGAATTTTTTCTTTAGGCCACGTCCGGTGATCATGTGAACTCTTATGAAGGTTTATGAACATTTGGTGAATATGTGTATTCGACTTTGAAGCCGGCTCAACCCCAGCCTGAAATCAGCTGCTTCCTAAAATGGCGGCCTTGTCAGAGACTACAAGAACCAGTGTGCCTTGTGGGGAGGCAATGCCTGAATGCACGTCCAATCACTGGCCAGGCCCTCATGACGTCACACAACACGCGGAGCGCAAATCTCCGTTCCTCCCAGCTCTCGCACTCTTTCCCTCAGCTCAGCGGACAGGATAGACCTCCTGCCGACTGGTTTAGCTGAGACCACGTCTCCCCATTTTTCCTGAGAGCTGGGAGGGGGGGAGTCGCTTCGGAACCTGGATTGTCCGGCGGAGCGTAAGATCCGTTACCACGGAGCGCCTTGCGCTCCCGATTTTCTCTCCCTCTAATTTCTCTCTCCGCTCTGAGTCTCTCTTGCAAAGGGGGACCTCATCCTCCGGTCAGTGTGCCCAGATCAGCCCGGGAAGCATCCCGCCATCTGAGTCCGTGACGCCCACGCGCTCATCAGCCAAGACGGGAGCCCGCACGTCCGACAAGTGGACCAGACTTGTCCACCGAGACGACGTGACAGGCTCCGTTGACCAAGGGGGGACCACCCGGCTGCTGCACACTGCACCCCCGTCCTTTTCATTTCAGAGGCGGAAGGAGAAGAGAGCCGGGAGACCGTTTTTTATTTTGTGGTGCCATTTTCCGCCAGTTATTCACAGTTTAAATGCCGTGCTGGTCATCCGGTCTGATTGCACGTGGCGTGACGAGGGCGCCACCATCTTTAAATACCACAGGGCCACATGCAACCACGTTGTTTTGAACAATAGATGATTGTTTGTATCACGTGTTTATTGTTTTGATTTCTTTTTCCATTCATGCAGTTAATGTTTCATTTTTATTGTTGTTTTTTTTCTTGGTAGTTGATGGTTTTATGTTTTAACGTAGTGTGGCATCAGAATTTATTCAATGGTGTCGCTTTTCCATCTGCTTGACACCTGGATGTGAATAAATGCTGATTGATTTTAATGAGAAGTTGTTTGTGTTTTATACAAATTCTGGTCACAATGGCTGTTTGACAGAGCTATAGACGAATCCGGCGACCGGTTTGTGTGCGCTGCCATCTTGCGGCGGCGCCATTGCTGCGGTGGCAGGTGTCAATCTGCCACCGCAGCGCTGTTATTGTAACCTGACGCTCTACAGCATCATTATAGCTGGATTGATGATGTTAGACAGTGGCCTTCCATAAATAATGAAGGTATCTTAAATTAATGCTGATGTTAATTTATAAATAATGATTTGTTTGAGCGATAAGCAGGAAAGAATAGAGGAATAGGGAGATAAGGGAGTGTATGATTAAACACTGTAATATAGCTCTCTCCACCTCCTCTCCTTACGAGGCACGTCTGCACAATTAAATATTACCTGTTTATGTTTTGTTTTGTTTTATTTTAGGTATCCAAGAATATTTTATTGATCGCCTGGCGTCCGATGACGAAAAAAAAACGCAATTACAGGTCTCTAATTGAAGGGCAGAACTATCTCAGCTCCCGATGATACAGAATACATACATACATAACCCCAATCTGCAGATAAAACTAGTTTGTTGAGGAAAAAATATCAACTCTATTTGTAGCTGCAGAAGAAAAAAATAATCTCACGAGGAAAAGAAAAATATTGCTCACGCCATCGGAGCCTCTTCAGCATAAAAAAAAAGAAAAGAGAAGTAAGAGTAATAAAAAAGATGTAGGCTACTGTATGTTGTTATATTATACTAATTTATTGAAACACATGGCGAGTCAAACATTTACCAAAGCAGCTGCCAAACACTAAACAAGGTAGTAAGACGTGGGTTGTGCAGAACTGCGGCAGTAAATCCTCATCGGAGCTCCATTCTTTAGGGATTTCATATGGATCCAAACCGTTAATAATCATTATTTTCTCCATATACCGCTCCCTGGCTTCCTTGTTTAAGGTATCCAGGTAAATTCCAGTTCCTTTCCAGCAGTTTAACATCTTTTTTTGCGTTCTGTCTGTTCACTTGGTGAAACAGAAAAGTAGTTTTGAAAGTCCCTCCCGTCTTCATTCACTATCAAAACAAATGCACGTGACGGGACAGGAGTTTTCCGATGATACAAATACATTAAGAGAGCCTGGCAGGGAGCGGAGTAATAGATCCATACGTATATATGTCTATGGGCTGGAGCGGAGGAGCGGAGCCGCCACCGCAGTAATGGCGGCCCGCTCGACTTCCGGGTTTCGCCGGATTCGTCTATAGGCCGAACTGTAATGCCTTCAACATTATTCACCAGTAATAACAGCCCTTACTGTTCTGGTGGATTAATCCCTAATCTCTGAGACTGATTTCTGCTGTTAAAAGCTATCATTTTTCCTGGAAAACCAGGTGGTGCCCCACGAGGATTAAATCATTTTGATAATTCAATTAGATAAATAGTCTACTTTATTAATTATTAATAATTGTTGAATAAAATGATTAATAACTCTTGATAACTGGAACAGTGCCCCCTACTTGTTGCACAACACCTCCCATCTGGAACATCTGGACCTGACCGGGAACTACCTGCTGGTTTCAGATATGAAGCAGCTGTCTGATCTGGTGGAGAGTCCAGACTACAAGCTGTGAACTCTCATGTCAGTGGAGGTTGGACTCGGTTCTGCTGCTTCCAGTAGTTTTCTACTAAAACCTTTTGATATCAAAACAAAGCAATGGACAAAACAAAACAAAAATCAGTGTTTCCAGTAAAGCCGCAGCTTCTCAGCAGCTGCTTTCCCCCAGTAAAGCCGTGAGAGGAGGATGATGACAGGCTGCAGGATTGGACAGAAAGACAGAGACAGCAGTCGGCCAATCAGATGGTCCACATGTTGGCTGTAGACCAGTGTTGTGCTGGTGTTCACATGTCCAGAAATAAAGGTGTATTCCAGTTGACGGCCTTCCAGGATGTACAGACACACAGCTGATCCACTGCAGCTCTGAACACTCTGAAGTCCTGGATGTGCTGCATCCCTGACTGACAGCTGATGGAGCGATCTCTGCAAACACTCCTTTATCTGCTCTCTTCTTTCTTATTCCCTCTACAGCTGATGGAGGGATCTCTGCAAACACTCCTTTATCTCCTCTCTTCTTTCTTCTTCCCTCTACAGGGGGGAATAGTATGACTGACCAGGAAGGTGTTTGTGATGAGAGGATGAGTCGTGTACTGATGGTCCTCAGAGGTTGAAGCAGAACCAGTTTGTGTGGACAGACTCGGACTGGATCGTGATGATGATGAAGATGAACATAGTTTCTGAATTCCAATGTTCTACAAACTTCTCATATATTCATGTATTTCATGTTAAGTAAAAAAGCCTTTATTAGGGCCCGCGCACTGAAGGTGCGAGGACCCTATTGTATTTGTGGTGTTTATTATTATTATTATTATTATTATTATTATTATTATTATTATTATTATTATTATTATTATTATTATTATTATTATTATATTCTTCTTAAGTTACACAGGAAGTCCAGCATTTTGAACAGAAAATGTCATTTTTCATGAATTCTGGTCATTTCTAGGCCTCGTATTTTAACGAACTCCTCCTAGAGATTTAATCGGATTGGCTCACAACTTGGTTTGTACAATCTAGACACATGGTGGATGCTAAATTGCAAAGCTTTTAAGTTTTTACCAGAGGGCGTGACCGTAGTGAGCCGGCGAAGTTTGAGGTCATTTTTAAGGTTCGCCATGAAACACCAATTGGCTGTAATTCAGCAATACATGATTTGATGTGGTCGAAAACGTATGTGCATGATTGTAGGCTGAGCCTGAAGACATCTATGGTGGAATATTCTGTATCGGTTGTAGCGCCATCTGTTGGCACCAGGAATTGTCATGTCTTCTAGTATGCATCTGTGGTCCAAGCGAGATGAGTGTATTGATCTCAAAGCTGGTCAGATAAAAGGTAAGACATTGATGATGACTGAAATCTGTACATTTAATCTGGCTTCCATTCTGAACAAGTGGATATGACAATCTTGGATGAACTCCATAGCGCCACGTTTTGGTCAGGTATATATTTTTCATCAAATTATTTGCTGTAATTCCTGTTTCGTTCATCCAATCACAATGAAATCCACACATATTATTGTCATAAGTGTCCTTATTGACTGCTTCACATATCGTGGTCATAACGAAATTGCCATTCTACGTCACTCTGGATTTCTGGTAAAATAATCATTAAAAATCACTGGTTTGGGGGTTGGATGACGTCACTGAGCTGAGAGGTTAGGCTGGCACTGAGCTCCCGCTCCCATCGACCGTAATTTGCATTTTGACCCACCTCAGACTGGTATTTTTTTTATATTTTTCTGGCCCTGTGTTGCTTCCTAATGATGTCAGCCAAGGAAAGTGGCTCGGTTCCGACCGAAAAAACGAGTAAAGGTCAAAGAAATCTGAGAAGCAAACACGACAGCGAGGTGCAAGATGGCGGCCCGGGTCCTGGTGGCTGCTCCTCACAGCTAATTCAGGAGGTTACCGAGAGCGTAGGCAAGGTTTTAGAGGAGAAGCTGGCCAAATTCACGAACACGCTAGAAGCTATCACAACTCGAGTGGAAGGCAACAGTAAAAGGCTGGACGAAGCCGAGGGCCGAGTGTCCACGCTGGAGGAGCTGCTGTCTATCACCGAAAACAAGCTCCGGGAGGTTGAGGCGAAGTTACAAACACTCACTGATAAAGCGGACGACATGGAGAACAGATCGAGGCGGGACAATATCAGAGTTGTGGGTTTAAAGGAAGGAGCTGAAGGTGAGCAACCTGTTGCTTTTTTTGAATGCTGGCTGCCGAAAATATTGAACCTGGACACTAAACGGGGCATAATTAAAATCGACCGGGCGCACAGAGGACTCGGACCGGCCCGCGGCGACCGGCTCAGACCCGTCCTCATCAAGCTGCACAACTCCGGGGATAAACAGCGGATCGTGACCGCACTGAGGGAGAGACGACAGCTGACGCATGAGGGGCAGAGGCTGTACATCCAGCAGGACTTCCCCGCTGCGGTGAAGGAAAAGCGGCGCGGCTTCAACAAGGTGCGTGAGCGTCTGATCGGACTGAACATCCGCTTCATCATGCGGTTCCCCGCTGTCCTCAGCTTCATGTACAACGGAGAAAAAGTGTCAGTGTCAGGATGCCACTCAGTGGTCTGAGTCGGAACTGCTGCTGTATGTGGCACTTAAAAATGGTGGCTACACTGAGCCCTCTTTTCTGTTTATCTTAGTTAAACTTTATTTCATCTTTTGTAATACAGCAGTGCACATCAATCCTGAAATGTTAAGTAATACTCTGTTAATATACCCACACTGCACTAATATTATAAGTTGGGGCTCTACCGGCTGTGATGTGGACTCACAAAATTAAAAGTTAAATTAAGTTGGGGTTAGGTTACTACTCTTAGGCTCTAAAGGGACGTGAACCTGTCTGGGTCATGGGAGCGGGGGCTCCTTGAAGAGATTGATGTCGTTTCTCTTCATCTGTGTTTCTTTCGCTCTCAGGGTCATGCAACCCTCTGTAACTGTTACACAAACCTGGTTATTATGGTTGTGTGTTTTGTTGTGTCTTAGGCCGGTTGAGGCCTGTTTTAGTGTTCGATGCCCGCCGTTCAGGGGCAGATTTTCTGTTTACAGTGCTCTGGAATGTAAAACTACCTCCTTACCACCATTGAACCCTGCTGAATATATATTTTTTTTTCTTATTTTTTCTTATTTTCATCCTCGCTAACATTAGGGAAGGTACAGCTATCATGTCAGCATTGCTTGCGACCCTCTCACTTTATCCAACCTGTTTATTACAGACGCACCCTATTCCCATATAACAACCATGAGTGATGTTAAGATTATCTCTTTAAATGTCAAGGGGCTCGGCCATGTTGTAAAAAGGCAGACGGTAATTTCTTTATTGAAGAGAGAGAATGCACATATCGCCCTCCTTCAGGAAACTCATTTGACAGATGCGGAACACATTAAATTAAGGAGGAACTGGGTAGGCCAGGTGTTCTATTCGTCCTTCAATTCAGATAGTAGGGGAGTAGCCATCCTTGTTCATAAGAAATTGCCATTTACTCTGGATGAGGTCATTAAGGATGATGAGGGACGATTTGTTATTATTACAGGTTTCCTATATGGGGAGCGTATCCTCATTGGCTCCGTCTACGGCCCTAACACGTTCGAGCCCTCTTTCTTTTCTAAGCTACTCGCAGCAACATCTTCACATCTAACTCCTTTCACCGTAGTTGGAGGGGACTTTAACTGTGTTCAGGATGCTATTGACCAATCTCCCGCTAAACCTGCTTTTATCTCAAAAAAGACTGCAAGGCTGAGGGAGTTGGGTGCGGAGTTGGGTCTCCTTGATGTTTGGAGGATTGTAAATCCAGGGGCGAAAGATTACACCTTTTACTCCCATCCCCACCAGTCCCTATCAAGAATTGACTATTTTCTAGTGTCTAGAGCGGTAGTAGACAGAGTCAAGGCATGCTCAATTGGAATTTGTACGTTGTCTGATCACAACCCAGTATCTATAATTACCCCCCCCCCCCCCCCCCCCACCTCGATCCCTCCTCACGTCACTGGAGGCTTAATTCCTCACTTTTAAGCAGTCCCCCATTTTTTGGATTTACTGGAGAAACAATGGGAGCTTTTTATGTCAACAAATAACACACCAGGTATAAACCCTTCCCTACTGTGGGAAACAGCTAAATTACTCGCACAGAGAGAATAAAGTGAGTAGCTCCAAGAAAGAAAAAAGGGAAAAGGAGAAAAAAAAGGGGAAAGAAAAAAAAGGGGGGAGGTAAAACACAAAAAAGATAAAACACACATCAATTTGTCAGCTATCACCCCATTAGACAGTCCCATCCCATCCCAAACCCCAAACCCACATAATGCGTTGAATAGCAAATTCAGCACAACACCCTCTGAACTTATCATATACATCCCAACAAAACAACTTCCTATTTATACTCCCTACAGTTTTAACAGTTCACCCTATAACAAAAGGATGATAAAAATTGGACAACTAACCTTAAATGCACCACAAACAACTACTGTCTGAGCAATGACTTTCAATCACAGGTTAATTCAATTCAATTCAATTCAATTTTATTTATATAGCGTCTAATACAACAAAAGTTGTCTCTAGACGCTTTCCAGAGATCCATACCCAGAACATTGTTTATTACATAAACAATGGCAGGTAAAAACTCCCCTAGTGGGAGAAAAACCTTAAGCCAAACAGTGACAAGAAAAACTCCCCTTTAGGAGGAAGAAACCTTGAGCAGGACCAGGCTCGTAAGGGGGGACCCTCCTGCCGAGGGCCAGACTGGTGGGTCAGGGACGGCAACAGCACAGCAGGCAGGTGGAAGCAGCAACGGGATGACCGGGGGTGGGGACAGCAGGCAGGTGGAAGCAGCAGCGGGATGACCAGGGGTGGGGACCGCAGGCCAGCATGCAGCTCCCGAAGCTCCGGCCCAATCAGCAAGCCCCAGGTTGGGGTGCAGGGTCGGGGAAAGGTTGAGAAGGGGCAGGGCCAGGGAGAGGAGTCTTGAGGGACGAACCTTCTCCCCCGCCCAAAAGGGGCCGTTACCCTGCTCCCCTCACTCCCACACTGCAGGATCCGGTGTTTTGCATTCAGAGACGCTCTTCGCCACCGGCAGAGGATGCTGCACCAAGAAAAAAGAGAAGAGAAGGGTGGGGGGGGGGGGGGGGGGCAGCACAAGAAACTACATGAGAGACTCTAACACACTAGAGTTTACACTACTTAGAGATTTACCAACACCAGCTAGAGGTTTACTAAACACTAACTATAGGCTTTACTAAACAGAAAGGTTTTAAGTTTAGTATTAAAGGTGGAGGTGGTGTCAGCCTCCTTAACCTAACTTCTCTAACACAATATTGCCTACTGCCCCTTAAACTTAAATAGCCTCAACAAACTAGGCTGTACACGATGAGTATAAAATAAAAGCACTTCAGGCTGTTCATGAGTTCAATTTTGTCCTAGCTCGTGATTTTCAAAATAAAACATGAAAATAAACTAAAAATTGATTCAGCCAGCAACATCAACAGACGGGAAGAAAAAAAGAAAAAAAAACGTAGATCAGTCCAAGGCCAAAAGGAGACAAACCAAGTAATTGTCCAGTCATTTACTCACACACATCAGATTGCTCACATCAGCAGGTCTAACCCCACGGGCCCCAATGAGTATTCACGGCGGGGCGGGCGCGCTCTCCTCCAGACCATGAATGAACTTTGTAGCTTCCGTCACGGACGTTAACCACCTCTTCTTGCCGCTCGGGAGCGTGATGCGCAGCTTCGCTGCAAAGAGGGAGGCCGGAGACCCCTTTTATAAAGTTCAGCCATAACGTCCTTGTAAACAGCCCGCTGCTTCATGACATCCGCGCTGTAGTCCTCGTAGAATCTGAGTTTATGACCGTGGTATTCCAGCTCACCTCGTTTGCGCGCCTCTCTCATTACCAAGTCCTTAATCTGGAATCGATGGAAGCGGATGATAACGGAACGCGGTCCCCAGGGCCAGGTTTGGGAGCGAGGCTGCAGTGAGCTCTGTCCAGCTCCGGGGGTAAAGGGAGGACTTGATCGCCGAGGACATCCACGAGGAGCTGGGAGAAAAAGGCGGTGGGGCGCGCGCCCTCAGCTGACTCCGGTAAGCCCACAATGCGAATGTTCTGTCTTCTGCTGCGTCCCTCTAGGTCCGAGAGTTTAATTCTCAGCTCCTTGTTGTCTACCTTCAACACGGAGCATGTAGCCTCGAGCTGCTGCAAACGTGTGCTGATATCCTCCACGTTAGACTCCAGGGGCCTCATCTATAAAGCTTGCTTGCGCAGAAAAAGCGGCTGAAAGATGCGGAAGCCACCTTCTACGCAAATCCTCGGATCTAAAAAGAAAAAACTAACCGAAAAATCTGCTTATCTTTACGGCAACTCGGACCCTCCCGTAAGAATTTACTTAAGACACGGGGAACTGGCGACGCAGGGATTGAGGTGGTGAAATGAAGCCAGATTCATGTCATACTCTTAATAATGTCATCACATATCACAACATATATCAGACTTAAAATAATAAAATAATAAAATAATAAAATAAAATAAAATAGCGCTGATCGTGTTCCTCTGTGTGAAGCTCAGTCAGTCAGGACTCTGCTGCTGCTGGAGCTGCAGCCTCCTCTTCACCCGCTTTAGGACAGAACAAATGAGGGGCTGCGTTTAGGGAGCCCCACGGAGCCCCTAAAGGGACTCAGATTTTTTTTCATATGAGTTTTGCGCGCGCGTGAAACCTTTTTAAGTGCAGGTGTATGGTGCTTAAATTAGGGTCCCGCGTTAAAACGACGCAGAGCCTACGGCGTAGGGTACGCGGCGACGCGGACCTACGCCGTAGGCTCTGCGTTGGTGACGCAGAACCATAAACCCGCCCTGAGCAGCTCTGAGGGGAGGGGGGAGGAGGGGGAGCGGGGGGGTGAAGCGGGGCTGCGGGGCCGTTCTCGTATCGCTTTCATACAGTGTCTTGATAATTTGCAATTTAAGGCTGAGCCTACCGTTAGTTTTTAAACTGTAAAAAGTAAGGGGAAAAAAAACATGATTTTGAAAAGACGGGGGGACGTGTGTCCCCCTGTTGCACCGGGGAACTCACAGCGTTTAGCGCAGCAACGGCGTGCTGCCACTCACTCGCTTTATTTTATTGTATACTATTTATATACTTATTCTAACTTTTACTGTGACCACCAAATAATGTGGTTTTCCTGTCCTCCACATCATCTACAACATCTCTGTCTCCGTGAAAGTCAGTGTCACGGTGGCTGCTACTTCTAATTCATTCTGACGCACAAACAGGCTGCAGGAAGCCACTGCGCATGCTCAGTAGGCTCATCCATATGCATTTATGGGCGTGTACAGGGCGGGGATTCAGCTACGCAGCCTTCCAGCTGGACTGTGATTCATAAAGGAACGTTGCGTGCAAATCTGCGTGCACATGGTTTTATTGATCCGGATTTTTTTTTGCGCCCGGCATTTTCGGCTTTTGAGCGTACGTGCACTTTTAGTATGACTCCTACGCAGTCCATTTTAAATGAGGCCCCTGATCAGTTATGCGCTGACCATGACCTGAAACTTCAACTTGAATCTTGTCCAGCTTGGAGTCCAAACTGGCAAACGATGACCTGAAGTCGGCAGCCAAAGACGCCCTGTGCGCCTCGAGCAGCTCCGAAATGCCGGCTATGCTGCTACTGCTAGTCGCAGAACACTCCGCCGACGAGTATTTTTTTTGTTGTCTCCCCGATTTTGACATTTTCCCTGCAGTAGTAGTAGTGCCGATAGTGGTTGCAGTTAGTCAGTCGAAGTTAAAACGAATAGATACGGGTTTGAAATGTTGGATAAAAAGTTTTTAGCAGGAGCTTGAAATGTGCGCTCCTACTCCATGCGCTGCACCGGAAGTCACTGGGCCATGTCTTTATTTTTACCGTTTCTAACCTCCTTCTCTATGAGGGGCGGGGGAGGCTATGATAATGAGGCTCTGTGCTGATTGGCTGCCTGAATGACGTGTAGCAGGGGAGGGCACAAAGCCTTGCTCCGGGCAGAAGAGCCGGCTGCGTACACTATTAAAGCATGTCCCATGCGATGCGAGCAAGCGTCAGCGACAAAGTCAATTCCATTGCCAATTTTTTTATTGGACTGTCTGTTTTTGTATTGGACTGTCCTAACTGGCAGCGAATTTAACGGTTTCAGTGTGGAGCTCAACGTTATAGTCGGACGCTCGAATGCAGTTATGACATGGTGCAAACAACTCCCTGGGAACTTAAAGCTTGAATTACGGTTCTGGGTCAATGACGTATAAGGCCTTTGAGTGGCTTATTTTTAAAATACTTAAAATAAAGATATATTTGGCCATTTTCCAGACATTTGGAATGTAGTGTGCACATACATGTATATGAAAACTTCAAACAAAGGTATTTTAGTGTTTTTAAACCTACATTAATAGAGCAACGACCTTAAAAAAGTAATTTGGGGCGACGGTAATTTATCTCAAAATTAATAGATTTCCTTTACAAAATTTATATTTTGATAAGTATCAGTAATTAAATTAACTGTTCAAGAAAGATATACTCATGTGTCCTTTCATTTTTTTGAAAACCATTTTTAAATACATTTTATCTATAATGGAAGTGTCTCCCTCATAAAGCCATTACATATATTCTTTTTTCTCAAAAATTCTAAAAATTACTAAAAAATTCTAAAATTACTTCTAAAATGATTTATATTTGAACCAAAACTGATAGACATTAAATTTTGAATTTGGTACAAAATTGCCATGCGTTAGTTACCCCACATGACGGGTGGTCGCCCCAAATGATGAGAAACAGCAGACAGTTAAGATTTGAGACAAATTTAAAGAAATGTTATTAAAAAATCAGCATAACTATGTCATTGCATGTTCCTATGTTTTTCACAATAGGTCCCCTTTAAAGAGGGATAATAACCTTCCTTTATAGTTAGAAGGAGAACCATGAACATTTTCAATATGTTTTGCAAGACGTGGACCCACATTTATAAAGAAATCATTTAATTCATTAGCAATTTGTGTACAGTATGCTCTGTTATCTTATGCACCATCCTGAAATGTAGACTGGGCTGGAATAGATGATTTTTTTTTCTTGTTGAGTAATTCTTTTAATATTTTCCATGGATTATTTTTTTTTGTCTTTGTCTAAATTCTGGATGAGTTCTAGTACAGAGGTGCCTACTACTAATGTACTGATCTACGCTGGCGCGGCGGAGCTGCTCAGCACAGCAGCCATCTCCTCCACCGAGTCACATGACTCCGCCAGTGTTTTCTTTTTATTTACATGTTTCCGTTTCCTTCCAAGTTTTCCTTTTGTTGTTGTCGTGTTTTCAGCTTCGTCAGGTTTTTAAAGTTTCTCTCCGCGTCACTGATGAAGAGAGAAAGTGAAGAGATCTGTGGAGATACAGTAGCAGCGTTTGTTCATGAAACACGAAACACAAATGAACTTGACTTGGTCAGTGAATGTTCCTGAGAGTTTGTTCCAGTAAATATTGTAAATGTTTTCTGGATATTAAGATGATTTTTAACACTTCAAAGAAAGTCAAAATTCTTCAGTAAAACTTGGATCTTTTCTCTTGTTCAGTTTACTGTGGTTAATAAGTGTTTGTCTGTGATTAGTCTCAGTACCAGGAGCAGCACCGACCATCACAAGGCACTTTTTACTCTGTTGTTCACCATCAGCACAAATCTGACTTTTATTTCATAAGAGAGATCATTTCACACTCTCTCTCTTTTATTTATTGTAATACTGACATAGATTACACTCTCATTTTACCACAAACTGCACAAAACACTTGAATATGCGTCAGATATGAAGAAAGAACCCAAATAGTTTAAGCCAACATAGATGAACTGGATTGAATTTAAACACATCAACACAAATGTTCAACACTTGTTGATCAATATTTGAAATGGAGTCTGATCTCTGATTGTAGCATTTAAAATGTGAGGATTTCCATGTTTTTCAGGGTTGTTGCTGATGGAGGAATTGGGGGGGGGGCTGTTAATTTGATTGTCAATGAGGATGATGGATGCGTACCAGATGGTGGAGGAGCCGTTTACTGAGTTCTGGGGGGGTTATGACCTTTGAATGACCTAAAACAGGTGTGTTTTCATGTGTTTTTAATGACCCTGGGGGGAAGCGATGTACCCAGCAGGGTATGAGGGAGTGGTGTGAGGTCGGGGGGAGGATGGAAACCGTTTGAATCTGTCCCCCCCGAAGAGCCTGTCAGCGTTGTCTGGTTCCCTCTGCAGAGCAGAAGGGTACCAGCCGTGAAGAGAATCTATAATTCAACCTACTTTTTACATCACAACAATTTATTTTTTCACTTTGTTGTATTTTTGATCCTGATTCTCCATTTGCAATTTTATATTTCTATTTTTAACATGACCCTTTTCTTATTTTTAATACCTTTGTCTCTTTATTGCGTGAGTGCTGCTGACTCCCCAAATTTCCTCCAGGATCAATAAAGTACCTGCCTGTCTCGGGTTCGAGTCACAGACCAAATCCATTTTATTTGGGTTGGAGTTTCTGAGGTTAGAAATCCTGTAAATGCTAATATTTAATGTGAGCATTTCTTTCCAGAGAACTCAGAACTGAATGTATGTTTGCAACCTGTAATGGTAAAGAGAAAGTGATGTTTTAAATTATCTGAGAAATGTATAAAGTCTGAAAGAAAGTAAGTTGAGGACTGTCTAAGTGCTTGTTGAAAAATAAAAAGTAAGTTTAAAAACACACAATAATCTGCAATGGAGTGTTGAATGTTTTAAATAACTTGGAGTAAAAATGAGTAAATATTAAAAGTCTCCATCTAGTGGGTCAGAAAATAAGTTGGACGAATAATTACAAATTTAAATAAATGTCTCCCTATAGTGGATACATAAATTACTACTTAAATATTTGTCTTGTCTCCCTCTAGTGCAGATATAAAATAACTGCGTTTAAAAATCGAATGTCTGGAAATTGTCATGGTTTTTTATTAATCCCAAAGTGGGGAAATGTTCTTGGTACGGCACAAAAGTAATAACATAGACCAAATTGAATTTAAGAATATATGAAAAATTTAAACAAGTATAAAGGAACAACATACATATAAAATAAAAAAACAAAATAAATTAAAGCTGCAAGCAGTGTTGATCAGGCCATCGCACTCCAATCACATTGTTAAGATAAGATAAGATAAGATAAGATAAGATAAACTCACTTTGTTCAGCAGCAGTACACTTAACACACAGGTCAGGGGTAAAAAAGTAAAAAGTAAAAAAATATATATAATTACGAAATATAGACAGTATATACTGTTATAAATTCCCATATGAGTAAGCTGTTAATTTGTTAAATATAAGCTGCTAATCTGATAAAGATAATTAATATTTATGTTTGATGTAAACAGGTTAATATTTTCATTCAGGTACGTTCAGTTCAGTCTGTTTGAGTCAGGCAATTATCGGGCAGCTAAGTTTAGGTTTGGGGTCCTCAGAACCTCGTGTGTGTGTGCTAGAGTGAAATGTGTGTAACTCCCGACCGGCTGCAGAAAACTTTATATAAAGGAAAGTCAAACGGCAAAACCGTGTCTTTATTCCCTAACCGGAGTACGTCCACAGGTGAAGAGTCCCAGCACATCAGTTTCATCTTATAGTTCTCCAATATATACATTGCAATGGAAATAAAAGTAGTGTGAAAGAAAAAAAAACAGTGTAAAAAAAGAGGTAGAATGTGTGTGAGGTAGACAGACAGATATTGCACATATGGTTATTGCACATCTTGTTATTGTTATTGCACGTATTATTGTCCATTAACTACTGTGATCAGCCTGGTTGTGGAATCTGATGGCAGCGGGGAGGAAGGACCTGATGGAGCTCTCCATGGTTCTGATGGAGCCGATGAAGCTCTCCAGGGTCCTGACGGAGCTCTCCAGGGTCCTGACGGAGCTCTCCAGGGTTCTGACGGAGCTCTCCATGGTTCTGACAATCTCATGAAAGGGGGGGGGGGACATTGTCCATGATGGATGACAGCTTAGTCACAATCCTAATAGTACTACTACTACAGTACAGGACAGAGCCAGTACTACTACTACAGTACAGTACAGAGCTAGTACTACTACTACAGCCTAGGACAGAGCTAGTACTACTACTACAGCCTAGGACAGAGCTAGTGTTCTGGCTATTTTGTTCTATATAGCCACAGCCCCAGCCTTAGAAAAGTGGTTTTTAACCCTAACTCTAACACCTTGGTTGTAGATCCAGATCCAGTCACCATGCAGCCAGTCATTGTGTGACAATAAACTCAAAATATCCTACAAAACTTCATAAGCCAGCACAAAGTGTATGTTCTAGTTTATGTAAAAGAAAGAAAATGTATGAGAATGCTATGGTGAGATTCTACGGTGAGTTGTGGTTAAAAAACTGCGTTTGCTTCCCAACTAAGACTCGGACTCCATTGTTCCCACAAACTTTTTCCACTTCCCTTTGTTAGCGGGCACCACACCCACAATTACCATGGGTGTGGCCAAGCTGTCACTCAGTGGCCAGACTGCCAATCAGTGGCCAAACTGCCAAAACAAATCAATGGACTAAAACCAAAAATATGGGAAGTGGTGAAATCATAAATATTCCTTTAATAAAAACATAAATGCTGTTGTGGCTCCTACAGGTACTACAACTGGTACTACTGGTAATAACTGGTACTATAGCTGGAGAGCTCCATCAGAACCATGGAGAGTTCCATCAGCACCATGGAGAGATCCATCAGAACCATGGAGAGCTCCATCAGCACCATGGAGAGATCCATCAGAACCATGGAGAGCTCCATCAGAACCATGGAGAGATCCATCAGCACCATGGAGAGATCCATCAGCACCATGGAGAGATCCATCAGGACCATGGAGATATCCATCAGCACCATGGGGAGATCCATCAGCACCATGGGGAGATCCATCAGCACCATGGAGAGCTCCATCAGCACCATGGAGATATCCATCAGAACCATGGAGAGCTCCATCAGAACCATGGAGAGATCCATCAGGATCTTCCTCCCCGCTGCCGACTGAACAACCAGGCTGATCACCGTAGCAACGGACAATAATAATAACAACAATAACATGAAATAACAACATGTGAAATATCTGTCTGTCTACCTCACACATCCTACCTACTACAACTGGTACTACTGGTACTATAACTAGTACTATGACAGGTACTATAACTGGTACTACAACTGGTACTATTGGTACTATAACTGGTACTACAACTGGTACTACTGGTACCATAACTGGTACAACTGGTACTACTGGTACTACAACTGGTATTACTGGTACCAAACTAGTACTATGACTGGTATTACAACTGGTACCATAACTTCTATTATAAATGGTACTACTAGTACTATAACTGGTACTACAACTGGTACTACAACTAGTACTAATTTTACTACAACTGGTACTACTGGTACTATAACTGGAGAGATCCATCAGAACCATGGAGAGATCCATCAGAACCATGGAGAGATCCATCAGAACCATGGAGAGCTCCATCAGCACCCAGGAGAGCTCCATCAGCACCATGGAGAGCTCCATCAGGTCCTTCCTCCCCGCACGAGGACTGTGTCCTCAGTATATGAGCCGCTGCTTAACCCACTTCGCCACCGAGCAGCCGTTGAGTTCCATATTTAAGCTCTGATCAGCCCAAGAACGGGACGCTTCGGTGATTCGGTCATTACAGTCCTAAGATATAATCCATGGTGGCATGTTGGTTTATAAAGACCCGCGCTGGACAGGGACCAGGAGTGGGTGGATGACCTGAACCGGTTCTTCAACCGGTTTGAACAACCAGACACCCCTCCCACCACCCACCCAGCCCTGCTGCAACTTCCCCCGACTGGAGCCTCTTCTGCTCCAAGGACTCTCACCTCAACCCCCCTCCCTGCTACTCCCCCTCCACAACCCCCCAGCCCACTCTCAACTCCACCGAACCTACCAACCCCCCTCCCTGCAACCCCGCCCAGCCCACTCACCACCCCCCTGCCCAGCCCACCCACCACCCCCCCGCCCAGCCCACCCACCACCCCCCCGCCCAGCCCACTCACCACCCCCCGCCCAGCCCACTCACCACCCCCCCACCCAGCGTGGTGCTCTCCACAGCCCAGGTGGAGAGAGGACTGGCCAGGCTCAAGGCGAGGAAAGCAACGGGTCCGGATGGCATCACCTCCAGGCTGCTCAGATCCTGCTCCAGGCAACTGTGCAGGATCGTGGAGCACATCTTCAACATGAGCCTGAGGCTGCACAAGGTACCACAGCTGTGGAAGACGTCCTGCGTGGTACCGGTGCCCAAGTCGTCTCGACCCAGCGACTTCAGCCACTACCGGCCGGTGGCCCTAACATCCCACCTGGCGAAGACTCTGGAGAGGCTGGTCCTCCACCACCTGCGCCCCCTGGTGAGCTCCACCGCCGACCCCCTGCAGTTCGCCTACCGGCCGAGCATCGGAGTTGAGGACGCCGTCATCTTCCTGATGCAGAGGTCCCTGGCCCACCTGGAGCGGGCTGGAAGCACTGTGAGGATCATGTTTTATGATTTCTCCAGTGCCTTCAACACCATCCAGCCAGAACTGCTGGGGGACAAACTACACCATGCTGGAGTCTGCCAGCGGCTGACATCATGGGTCCTGGACTTAATAATAATAATAATAATACATTTTATTTGTATAGCACTTTTCATGTGTAATCTCAAAGTGCATTACATAAACAAGGGAAAGTCAGGGCACATAAAAGACGAGAAGTAAAAAAAGTATAAAAATAGTAAAAAAAACATCTAAGAAAGACCAGGGAAAGCCTTCCTGAACAGGAAAGTTTTAAGCCCCTTTTTGAAGGTGTCCACAGACTGGGGTTGACGGAGGTGTTCAGGGAGGGAGTTCCAGATGTGGGGGGCAGCGGAGCAGAAAGCTCGGTCTCCCATGGAGCGGAGTCGTGTGCGGGGCTGATAGAGGAGGTTGGTCTTTTGTGAGCGGAGGTTCCGGGTGGATGAGTGAGGGGTCAGGAGGTCTTTGAGGTATTGAGGGGCAGTGCTGTAGATGCAGAGGTGGGTGATGAGGGCGATCTTGAATTGGATTCTTGCGGTTATGGGAAGCCAGTGGAGTTTCTGGAGAATAGGGGTGATATGGTCGTATTTGCAGGTTCTCATCAGAGTTCGGGCGGCACAGTTCTGAATGAGTTGGAGTTTCCGAAGGTGTTTGTTGGGGATACCGATGAGCAGGCTGTTGCAGTAGTCAAGCCTGGAGGAGATCAGAGCGTGGACGAGTTTTTCTGCATCAGGGAAAGTGAGGAAGGGGCGGAGTTTGGATAGGTTCTTTATGTGGAAGAAGCAGGTTTTGTACAGATGTTTGATGTGGTTTATGAAGGTGAGTTGTGGGTCCAGCTTCACACCGAGGTTTGTAACAGAGGTGGAGAGGGGGATGTCTTGACCGGAGAAGGAGATGGTGGTTATGGGTGATGACTGGACCTGGTGAGGGGTGCCAATTTGTATGGCTTCGGTTTTGGAACTGTTGAGTTGGAGGAAGTTGTGACTCATCCACGCCCTAATCTCCTCCAGGCAGTTAGAGAGGGCTTGAGTAGGTGAAGATGAGGGGACTAGGGTGGAACGAAGGTTGGGGTCAGTCCGGAGGTACAGCTGAGTGTCATCGGCATAGCAGTGAAACGAGACTCCGTGCTGGCTGATGACACGACCCAGGGGCAGCATGTACAAGATAAAAAGGAGAGGTCCTAGGACAGATCCTTGGGGGACACCACACGTAACAGGGGCTGTTTGGGACTTGGAAGATCCCAAGCTGACATACTCTGTCCTGTTACCAAGGTAGGAGGTGAACCAGTCCAGTGTGGAGTGATGGAGACCAACGTCGGTGTGCAGACGGTTTAGGAGGATGTGGTGGTCAACAGTATCGAAGGCTGCTGAAAGGTCGAGGAGGATGAGCAGGGAGGGGGATCCAGAGTCGGCGGAGATGAGAAGGTCATTGGTTACCCTCAATAATGCTGTTTCTGTACTGTGGGCAGTACGGAAACCAGATTGGAAAGTTTCAAATAGTGAATGGTGTTGAAGGTGTTCCTGTAATTGTGTGGCAACAGCTTTTTCAAGAACCTTGGACAGAAATGGAAGATGGGAAATGGGCCGGTAGTTGGAAAGACATTCTGGGTCGAGGCTGGGTTTTTTCAGAAGGGGCTTGATAATGGCAGTCTTGAGTGACGGCGGGACATGACCGGAGTTTAACGAGTGGTTTATTATTTGTGTGATGAGAGGGCTTATAACAGACAGGTTGGATTTGATGAGTGCTGTAGGAATGGGATCCAAAGTGGAAGTGGAGGGTTTCATTGTTTTGATGAGACTCTCAACTTCGGGCTGTGTGACAGGAACAAAGGTGCTGAAGGGTGCAGGTAGAGGGCAGGCAGGTGGCAGAAATGGTGCTGAGGAGCCTGCGAGCTGGGACCGGATGGAGTTGATCTTGTCCTTGAAAAATGAAAGAAATCTGTTGCAGTGTTCGGCTGTGGACTCTGTCTGGGTTTGGTTTTTGGAGTTTAGGAGAAGATTTATGGTGGAAAAAAGTTGTTTTGAATTTCCTGGACTGCTGTTGATGATGTTTGAATAATAGGTGGACCGGGCTTCTTTAAGGGCTGCTGCGTAGGCCTTCTGATGGTCTTTGTAGGCCAGCTTGTGTACCACCAGGCCGGATGATTTGACTCGCCTTTCAATGGCCCGGCCAGCAGCTTTCATCCTGCGCAGTTCATTGGTGAACCAGGGGGCAGTGCGGGAGAAAGACACAGTCCTTGTTTTGAGAGGGGCATGTACATCCAGGAGGTTGCGAAGAGAATGGTTGTAGTGTTCAACCGATTCCATAACTGAGGGAAAGTTAAGTGAGGCCAGCATTTGGAGGTCAGAATGCAAAATGGCAGGGTTGATGTTTTTTAAATTGCGAAAATGAATATCGCGTTTAGGCTGAGGGAGGTGGGATGAGCAGGAAATGTCCATTGAAATAATGCTGTGATCCGAGACACCCAGGTCATATACTGCCAGATTATTGATGGAGGGGGAGTCTGAGATGACCAGGTCTAAGGTGCGCCCCCTGGTGTGAGTGGGTGCATCAACATGCTGTGTGAGGTTGAGACAGTCCAACACATGAAGGAAATCAGCTGCCAGGGGGGAGGAGGGGTTATCAACATGAATGTTCATATCACCCAGTATAATGTTATTGGAGGATAGAGAGCAGAAGGAGGTGAGAAGGTCATGAATCTCCGTGATGAAGGATGGGTGTGGTTTGGGCGGCCGGTAAATTAATACAGCATTGATCTTGGATGGAGGTTTTGATTTGAAGGCCAGATATTCAAATGAGGACACTTCAGGTAGAGACAGAGGGGACAGCTTGAGAGTATTGCGGTAGATAACCGCCAGGCCACCACCTCGGCCAGTGCAGCGAGCTCTCTGCAGGTAACTATATCCAGGGGGGCAGGCTTCATTTAATGAGGAAAAGACCTCAGGTTGGTGCCAGGTCTCCGTGAGGCACATCAGGTCAATATCTTTGTCAAGGATGTGATCGTGGACCAGGCTTGATTTATTTGATAGAGACTGGGCATTAAAAAGTTCAGTCTTGATGTGGATTTGACCAGTGGATCTCTGGATGGGACAGAGCAGGCTGGGATCCACACCTCTCCGCCCACCACACACAGTATGGCTCAGTCTCGCGATGTTCCCGGCAATATTCCTTACCGCGGTGTCGGCGCTCTGATGACGTGTCAGTGACGCGACCGGAAGAGCGGAGGACCAGGTGAGCGAGATGGATCCAGCATCGGGAGGCTGGAAGCAGGCATACTTTCTCCGAGATGCTCCTGCCTTAAGCTGCGCCAGGGTAGCAGGTCCATTTACCGGGGTAATCAGCGGCGCTGGCTCCGGAAAGACAGGGCGGATCCAGCGGCTGCAGACGAACCGGGCAGGAGGAGAAGATCCGCAGCGGAACTCAGCCGAGGAGGAGGACGCTCTCAGGTGAGCTTTGAGTCGGACTGTCACACCGGCACGTCTCCCCCGCCTTCTCGAGCGCTTTCTCCGGGGGAGAGGGCATGACAGCCAGCGTCGGTGGTCGGAGCAGGGCCCGCTGGAACGGGGGCCCCGACCGCGATCCCTCCGGGGAGAGACAGCAGGCAGTCGGCGCAGGTGATCGGGGATGTCCGCCAGCAACGGTGTTTGCTGATAGAAGAGTGGATGATCAGGTAACAGCAGGGAATCTGACCAAGCCCTGAGGTCGAGGAGGGTTTGGCGATCATATGCCAGCAGAGCAGAAACAAATCGGAAGGCAAAAAGCAGCAGGAGCAGGAAAAAAGACATGACAGCGCAGGAGCGAGGCGGACTTCCTCACTAACAGACCACAGTTTGTGAGGACAGGAGGCCGTGTGTCTGACACGGTGGTCTGCAGCACTGGAGCTCCACAGGGGACCGTCCTGGCCCCCCTCCTCTCCACCGTGTACACAGCTGACTTCACCCACCACACACCAACCTGCCACCTCCAGAAGTTCTCGGATGACTCCGCCATCGTCGGTCTCATCAACAACGGAGACGAGACGGAGTACCGAGAACTGAACAACAGATTCGTGGACTGGTGCCAGCGGAACCGCCTCCAGATTAACTCTGGAAAAACGAAGGAGCTGGTGGCGGACTTCCGCCGGCGCAAAGTCCCCCCCTCGCCGGTGAACATCCAGGGAACGGACATAGAGATTGTGGACTCTTATAAGTACCTGGGTGTTCACCTAAACAATAAACTGGATTGGACTGTTAACACTCAGGCCTTATACAAAAAGGGCCAAAGCCGACTCCACCTGCTGCGCAGACTGAGGTCCTTCGGAGTGAGGGACGGCCTCCTGAGGACCTTCTATGACTCTGTGTTGGCGCCATTTTTTATGGGGTGGTCTGCTGGAGCAGCAGCATCACTGCAGCAGAGAGGAAGAGACTGGACAAGGTGGTGAAGAAAGCCGGCTCTGTCCTGGGCTGCAGTCTGGACCAGGTGGAGGTGGTGGGGGAGAGGAGGATGGTGGCTAAGCTGTCCTCCATCATGGACAATGTCTCCCACCCCCTTCATGAGACTGTCAGAGCCCTGGAGAGCTCCATCAGTGACCGGCTTCGTCACCCACGATGCACCACCGAGAGGCATTGCAGGTCCTTCCTCCCCGCTGCTATCAGACTATATAACCATGCCTGCTCTCAGTAGCCCACAGACAATATGACAATAATATGTGCAATAACATAAGATGTGCAATATCTGCCAATCTACCTCACACTCCACCTGCTTTTTTTCTGCACTGTTTATCTGTATATACTGTTCATATCCTGCTTATACATATTTTATACATATTTTATACGTATCTTTTGTATTTTTTATATATTTTTTATTTCTGACTTTTCAGTCCTTTTACCCCTCCCCTATATGTGTGTGCTGCAACAAATAAGTTTCCCCACTGAGGGAGAAAATAAAGGATATTCTATTCTATTCTATTCTATTCTAAAAATGTTTTTACCCAGAAGAAAAAACAACGACCCATAACTATGTTCTTTTATCGTAAAAACACCCCCGCACCGCGGCTTTAGAAGAAAAAGGCGCTACAGAGCGAGTCAGGATGCAGCGGCATCAGAAGAGCAGGGAAATACGCGCCAGTCACAATCTGTCCTAATGTACTTCCTACAGTATTTCCCTGAATGAATGAATGAATGAATGAATGAATGAATGAATGAATGAATGAATGACTTTATTTATTTTGGTCGTTTTTTCAATATTGTTTACATGTGTCCTACATTAAACAAAACATATACAGTATAACAGTAACAGCAACAACATAATATTTAAATATCTAAATCTAGTGTTTTGGCTCCCTGTTGCTGTGGGCTATGAGCGGTATCCTCCTGCTCACAGATGCCCCCTGGTGGTTGTTTGGCTACACTGATGACCGCCCCTCCTCCCCCCTCGATCAAGAGACATGATTCACATGTGAGATCACGTGAGAATCATGCGTGAGTGGCGTCACATGGAACTCTGACCATCTGTTAATGTGTGTTTTTAATCGTAGTGGTGTATTGTGCAGAAAAGTGGCAACCACACCTTAGAATAGACCATGTCAAATATAATAATCTACTTTTATAGAGATGATATGTTAATTTGCATTTTCCCTTAAATTAAATGAACACAATACATAAAATAATTCGTTTTTATATATTACCTTATATTTACTGTGTAAGTGTGTGGTAAAGCACACTAAGGTATAGTTCCCAAGCATGTAGTTATGTCACAGTCCGTTGTTGGGTCACCGCCTTGAGGCCGCGTGAAAGGCTCCGTGATCAGGAGAGATCGCCCGGCTGTTGCACGCTGCACAACTGTCTCTATTTCAGAGTTAGGAGCAGAAGAGGGACCCGAGAGGCCGCTCGCTACCGGAGGATCCCCGGCAGCTGAGGGATCACCGCCTGATAGAGCTGAACCGAGCCGAGGGCTCTCCCAACGCCTGGAAAAGCTTGCAGACCCGGAACCAAGGGAGGCGTGGGGCTGTGTTGGGCAATTAGTAGTAATTTAGAGCGGTTTAGAGTTAAATTGTGTTTAATGTCACTTTGTATGCATATTACTGTGTAACGCGGTAACGGGGGCGCCGCCATCTTGGTCGGGCCCACGTGAAGCAACTTTGTTTTGAGACACATGGATGATCAGAAGATTTGCATCACATGATTTATTGTTTTTCTCCTTTATGTAGTTAACGTTTGATTGTCATTTTTCTTTATAGTCAGTGTTTTGTGTTTTTTCTATGTAGGGAGCCATCGGAATTTATCCAAGGTGTCGTTTTTTTCACCTGCTTGACACGTAATATGAATAAATTCTGATTGATTTAAATGAGAGTTCTCATTAAGATGCCTCTGGAGTTGGTCTAGGAGCCGTATTACTACAAGGAGAGGATGGAAACCAGTTACCCGTGCAGTACATCAGCCAAAAACATTTTGCAAGGGAAACGAGGTATTCAACAGTAGAAAAGGAAGCGCTAGCCATTAAATGGGCTTTAGATACGTTGAAATATTACCTCATGGCAAAGAGTTTGTTCTTGAGACTGACCATCGTGCATTGCAGTGGATTCATAACATGAAAGACACTAATGCTAGAATCACCAGATGGTACCTGTCTCTCCAGCCTTATCGTTTTCAGGTCCGGTATCGGCCAGGACATAAGAACCTCATCGCTGACTACCTGTCCCGTGACTCCGATGAGTAACGGTCTTAAGGGGAGGGGTGTGTGACAAAGTGGGTGAGAGCACACCATTTGTCACCATGTCAGTCTACTATCTTAGTCCATCCAAATTCAACCGTGCTTTTTTGTTTTGGTTATAGGTTTATCATTCTTTCATGCCATGCAGGCACATAGGACCCTGGGTTTGTTTGTTCTCAATTATTTCACTTAAAGGGATTGTGACATGAAAAACAAATTTTTCTTGATTTTTTGTGTTTTGTTGGGTGTCTTGACATCAATTACACCCAAAAAACAACGAACTTTTAACAT
Organism: Cololabis saira; assembly: GCF_033807715.1. Taxonomy (NCBI): domain Eukaryota; kingdom Metazoa; phylum Chordata; class Actinopteri; order Beloniformes; family Belonidae; genus Cololabis; species Cololabis saira. The sequence continues at coordinate 48,737,220 of NC_084592.1, forward strand.
TCAGTGTATTGTGTGCTTTCTGGGATTTTCCGCATAACTGTGCAAAAACGGCGCACCTGGTTTGGTGGCGGATCGTTACGTAACGATCCGCTAAATCACCGCCCCCTCCACCCAGTTCCCTGCCTCCGCTCCTCTCCAGCACCATAAAGGCTGATTTATGGTTCCACGTTACATCGACGCAGAGCCTACGGCGTAGGGTTACGCTGCGACGCGCACCATACGCTGAACCCTACGGCGTAGGTTCTGCGTCGATTTAATGCGGAACCATAAATGAGGCTTAACACGGAGCTGTTTAGAGCGTCTTTTGTTCTAATCACCGGAGGAAAACTGCTAAGAAGACCCGCGGCCTCTGACTGGACTTAAGATAAGGGGACAGTTGCATGCCTTTATTTTTATGATTGTTTGCTGTGGTTCTCCCTGCTGCTCTTCCGTGCATGCTTCGCCTGTCGCTCCGACGCCGCTGTGAGCGTATGGCTGGAGGAGGAGGAGGTTTGGAGGAGGAGCGGAGCAATGATTGACAGGAAAGGGGGGAAAGGAAGCATTTTTCACGGCGCAAAAAAACACTGTAATAAAAAGCCAGGAAAAGAGTACTAAGAGTGAAGTTTTTCTTGTTACACTCTTTTAGACACATTTGAGGGATGTTGGCCAAGACTTTTAATAGTGTTAAAAGCATGTTAAAAATGATGTCACAATACCTTTAAAATAATACAGACAAGTATTGTTAAGTTTAAAGTGATTTATTTGTTCAGTTTTGTCATTTATCATGAGTTTGATTATGTTACTTACCATACCCACCAGGTTCCAGTCGCAAAAGGAGGGAAAAGTGCAACCACTTCCTGTATTTATACCCTGGTGACATCATTAGTGAAGTCACTGGGTTGAACCATGTACGGGGGGAGGTACATTTTGGGATTTGTTTTTTTATTGATTTTGATTATTTTTGGCATGGTTGAAAAGGTATCTGTTACACAATAGCTTTGGCTATGGTATTTGATAGTGATTGTAGTTGAAGGTGAACTATTGATTGCTCAGTTGATTCCAAGGAGGCGAGTGGAGTCACCTTTGGAGTGGTACAGCCTGATGGAAGGGCTTACTTAACCAGCTGCTGTCTGCTGCTGGGGGGAGAAGAGAGACCAGTGTGCAGCCATGGGCACATGTTGCTTTACTTTAAGTATTTTTTGAGAAAAAATAAATCACTCTTGAACATTTTAACATTGCTTCTGAGTCTGCCTCCTTCCATCCATCTACTCTGGTCACACTTCCCCACATTTGCCCTATTTTGATTAAGTCATTTTGATAATTAAATTTGATAAATAATCTACTTTATTAATTATTAATAATTGTTGAAGGACAATTATTAATAACTCTCTTGATAACTGAAACAGCGCCCCCTGCTAGTGACACAGCACTGTGTTCTTATTTCAAAAGTTTACTGAAAAACCTTTCTTTTAATTACAAAAACAAAAACGGGTCACCTTCAGCAGAGAACAATTACTTAATATTAGGAAGTCTTCTCCCGGTACTCTTTACCCAGTTTTTACCGATCTGGACAGTATTAGAGAGATTTTGGTCAGAGCAGCAGCAACTGTTTACCGGCTCTTCAGGAGACGCAGACGGGGGAAGCGCGCGGGAGTTCTCGTGCGGCTGAGAGAGAGGATTTCGAACCCCGCTGCCTTCCATCCACCTGGAGAACATCCGCTCCCTCGCAAATAAAATGGATGAACTACTTCTACTCATCACAAACAACTGGGATTTGAGCAGATCTGCCGCTGTTTGCCTCACTGAAACCTGGCTCAGTGATCTCGTCCCGGACAGCGCAATACGGCTGCCGGGATTCCAGCTCATCCGAGCGGATCGCAGCAGGGAACTTTCAGGCAAGACAAAAGGTGGCGGGATCTGCTTCTATCTAAACAAAGGTTGGTGTACAGATGTCACAGTGCTAAAAGACTTTTGCAGCCCTCACTTAGAGACACTTTTTGTGAACTGCAGACCTTTTTATTCACCGCGGCAGTTTTCATCCTTTGTTCTGGTCGGCGTTTACCTCCCACCCGACGTGTGTGTGACTGAAGCCCCGCAGCGGCTGGCCGACCAGATAACAGACTTGGAGAAAAAACTCCTGAACTCACTCTTCATTGTTTTGGGGCATTTTAACAGAGCAAACCTCACTCAAAAACTTCCGAAATACAGGCAATATGTTACGTGTCTCACCAGGGACACGCAGACTGTGGATAATTGTTACACCATCATAAAGAACACATACCGCTCTGTTCCCCGCACAGCTCTAGGACACTCGGATCACTGTCTTCTTCATTTGATCCCGACCTACAGGCAGAAATTAAAAACATCTAAGCCTGTAGTGAGGACTGTGAAGAAGTAGACAGAGGAGTCAAAGCTGAAGCTTCAGTCCTGCTTCGACTGCACGGACTGAAGTGTCTTTGAAGCTGCGGCCTCAGATCTCCATGAACTCACGGACACTGTGACATCCTATATCAGCTTTTGTGAGGACATGTGTGTGCAGACTAAGACCTTCTGCACATACAGTAAGCACAAGCCCTGGTTCACATCGCCTACAGGAGTGGCGACGGAGCCAAGGAGGAGTCCTACAGGAGCGGTGATGGAGCCAAGGAAGAGGACTACAGGAGCAGTGATGGAGCCAAAGAGGAGGCCTACAGGAGCGGTGACCGAGAAAGGAGGAGGCCTACAGGAGCGGTGATGGAGCCAAGGAGGAGGCCTACAGGAGCGGTGACCGAGACAAGGAGGAGGCCTACAGGAGCGGTGACCGAGACAAGGAGGAGGCCTACAGGAGCGGTGACCGAGACAAGGAGGAGGCCTACAGGAGCGGTGATGGAGCCAAGGAGGAGGCCTACAGGAGCGGTGACCGAGACAAGGAGGAGGACTACAGGAGCGGTGATGGAGCCAAGGAGGAGGCCTACAGGAGCGGTGACCGAGACAAGGAGGAGGACTACAGGAGTGGCGACGGAGCCAAGGAGGAGGCCTACAGGAGCGGTGATGGAGCCAAGGAAGAGGACTACAGGAGCAGTGATGGAGCCAAAGAGGAGGCCTACAGGAGCGGTGACCGAGAAAGGAGGAGGCCTACAGGAGCGGTGATGGAGCCAAGGAGGAGGCCTACAGGAGCGGTGACCGAGACAAGGAGGAGGCCTACAGGAGCGGTGATGGAGCCAAGGAGGAGGCCTACAGGAGCGGTGACCGAGACAAGGAGGAGGCCTACAGGAGCGGTGATGGAGCCAAGGAGGAGGCCTACAGGAGCGGTGATGGAGCCAAAGAGGAGGCCTACAGGAGCGGTGACCGAGACAAGGAAGAGGCCTACAGGAGCGGTGACCGAGCCCTGTTTAAGCAGGCCAAAAACACTCTGATGAGGGTGATCAGGAAAGTGAAGCGATCCTACGGCGAACGGCTGCAGAATCGCCTCTCTGCCAACCCTGACCCCTCTTCTGTGTGGAGAGGTCTGCAGAACATCACTGGGTTATAAAGAACATCTGACGAACATCACTGGGCTCAAAAGAACAGGTCCACGCCCTGCAGGCAACCTCAAGCTGGCGAACCAGCTCAACAGCTTCTACTGCCGGTTCGATGACGACCAGGCCAACGGCTCACCATCACCATCATCATCATCATCATCATCATCATCATTATTATCATCACCATCAACATCACCCTCATCCCCCCACCCTGCCTGCACTTCAGATCTGTGAGGAGGAGGTGTGTCAGCTGTTCCAGAGGCAGAAGGTCAGGAAGGCTCCAGGCCCGGACGGCGTGTCCCCCTCCTGCCTGAGAGTCTGCGCCGAGCAGCTGGCTCCCACCTTCACACGGATCTTCAACCGATCCCTGGAGCTGTGTGAGGTGCCCTCATGCCTCAAACGCTCCACTATCATCCCAGTCCCCAAGAAACCCACCATCACAGGTCCAAATGACTACAGACCCGTCGCCCTGACGTCTGTGGTCATGAAGACCTTTGAGCGGCTGGTGTTGTCCCACCTGAAGGACATCTCAGGCTCCGTGCTCGACCCCCTGCAGTTTACCTACCAGGCAAACAGGTCGGTGGATGACGCAGTCAACATCGGACTGCACCACATCCTGCGCCATCTCGACACCTCAGGGAATTACGCGAGGATCCTGTTCGTGGGTTTCAGCTCGGCGTTCAACACCATCGCTCCTGAAATCCTCCACCAGAAGCTCACCCAGCTCACCGTGCCTGCCCCCACCTGCCAGTGGATCAGCAGCCTCCACCTGTCAGTGGATCACCAGCTTCCTGAGTGACAGGAGGCAGCAGGTGAGGCTGGGGAGCATCACATCCAGCACCCGGACCATCAGCACTGGCGCCCCCCAGGGGTGCGTCCTCTCACCACTGCTCTTCTCCCTCTACACTAACGACTGCACCTCAGGGGACTCGTCTGTGAAGCTCCTGAAGTACGCGGACGACACCACCGTCATGGGCCTGATCCGGGAGGGGGACGAATCCGCGTACAGACGGGAGGTGGATCAGCTGGTCCACTGGTGCAGTCGGAACCACCTGGAGCTGAACCCGCTCAAGACTGTGGAGATGATGGTGGAAAAACCCACCGCCACTCCCCCCACTCATCATCCTCAACAGCACCGTCTCCACCACATACTCCTTCAGGTTCCTGGGATCCACCATCTGCCGGGACCTAAAGTGGTCCACCCACATCAACTCCGTCAGGAAGAAGCTCAGCAGAGGTTATACCTCCTGGGTCAGCTCAGGAAGTTTAACCTGCCACAGCAGCTGCTGATCACATTCTACACTGCCATCATCCAGTCTGTTCTCTGCTCTTCCATCACTGTCTGGTTTGGATCAGCCACCAAACTGGACAGAACAGACTGCAGTGGAGAATCAGGACTGCAGAGAGGATAGTTGGGACTAACCTCCCATCTATCCAGGACCTGTACCGGTCCAGGACCAGGAAACGGGCAGGTCGAATCTCTGCAGACCCCTCACACCCAGGACCAAGACCAGGACCTGTACCCGTCCAGGACCAGACCCCTCACACCCTGGACACAGTCTGTTCCAATCCCTCCCCTCTGGACGGCGCTACAGAGCACTGTACGCTAAAACCTCCAGACACAGAGACAGTTTCTTCCCCCAAGCGGTTGCTCTGATGAACTCCCACAAGTTCCCCACAGAGGAACAGAGTTCATGGCTGATTTTTTAAAGGATTTATTGCGACTGGAGGAGGAGCCCGGCCTCCACAGGGCCCACTGCACGCTGCGAGCCAAGCCAGGGGAGGGTGAACCTCCGCGTCCGATGGTCATTAGGGTGACACTGTTCCATGTCAGGAATATTATTCTGCGCCGTGCGGGAGAGGCCTCACCGCTGCTGTACAACGGGAGGAAGGTATTTATCTTCCCCGACTTCACATCGTCGGTGGCCAAGCAGAGGGCAGCCTTTGTCCAGGTGAAAAAGGAGCTCCACGCCTGTGGTAATGTTAAGTTTGGTCTCCGGTACCCAGCTACACTGCACATCACCCTGTCGGGCGGCCAGACCCACAAGTTTGAGGACTTTGGAGTTTGTGAACAAGAAACTGAAAAAGAACCCGGGTCCAGAAGATTCCACCAGCTGAGGGCTGGGCTGCTGATATCCTTGTTTACAGCCATGACACGGAATGTTTCGAACTTTAGACTGATTATGTGATCAGCTCAGGGTATGTAGGTGCTAGAGATTTAATTTTTTTTTTCATTTGTATTTATTTTATTTTATTTATTTATTTTTTCTTAATTTTATTAAGTGATCGTCACTCTCTTGACGTCACCTACCCTATACTTTTGGTTTTATTTCATGTTTATGCTTACTATGTTGATAGATTTTTATTTTGGTCTCTCATGCTTACTCTCATTGCAGGTGGAGATGTTAAATTTGTTAGTTTGAACTGTAAGGGCCTAATTAATCCAATTAAACGAAGTAAGGTTTTACATTATTTGCGCCATCTCAATGCCCACATAATTTATTTGCAAGAAACTCATCTGAGAGAGGTGATTAACATAAGGCTTAAAAAGAGCTGGGTTGGGAACATTTACTCATCCTCTTTTTCTAGTAAATCAAGGGGGGTAGCTATTCTTTTGCACAGGGATATTCCCTTTGTTCATACCCGAACAATCACTGACCCTGCTGGCAGGTTTATAATTGTTATTGGGTGCATTTTTGATGTCAAGGTAGCTTTTGCGAATGTGTATGCCCCTAATTGGGACGACGAATGCTTCTTCAGACAGGTTTTTTCAAGGATACCGGATCTGTCTGTATATGAATTGATCCTGGGGGGGACTTTAATTGTTGGATAAATCCTTCCTTAGACCGCTCCTCCCGCACCTCAGTTGCACAATCCAAATCAGCCAAAGTGATTGAAGCCTTTATGAGAGAGTTTAATGTGGTTGATCCTTGGCGTTTCCTCAATCCAGGTAAAAGAACGTATTCATTTTTCTCACATGTTCACTCTACTTACCCGCGTATTGATTTTTTTTTAGTGACCAATAGACTACTTACTGGCCGATTTTTATAAAAAATTCTGGAAGCAACTGGCCCCGCACCTGCTAGAGATGTTCACTGAATCTTTTACTTTGGGCATACTCCCCCACACCTTAAACCAGGCCCGTATTTCGCTGCTCTTAAAGAAGGGTAAGAACCCCTTACAATGTGGTTCATACCGGCCCATTAGTCTGCTGAACGTTGACTTCAAATTGCTGTCTAAAGTACTGGCGAGACGCTTAGAAACCGTTCTCCCCTCTATTGTATCGTTGGATCAAACAGGGTTTATTCGTAACCGGCATTCCTTTTTTAACCTTAGGGGGGTATTTAATGTGGCTTATAGCCCTTCGCCTTCTGCTCTGCCTGAAGCCTTGGTTGCGTTGGATGCGGAGAAGGCGTTTGACAGAGTGGAATGAGATTATTTGTTTTTTATTCTGGGAAAATTTGGTTTTGGGGAAAAATTTGTTTCATGGGTTAGATTATTGTATGCCTCGCCACTCGCCTCTGTTAGAACCAATAACACAAATTCCGAATACTTTCATTTAGGTCGTTCTACAAGACAGGGTTGCCCATTAAGTCCTCTTTTATTTGCCCTTGTGATGGAACCTCTGTCGATCGCCTTACGGTCTAACCCCGATATTCGGGGTATAATTAGACATAATGTGGAGCTGAAGGTAGCCTTGTACGCGGATGATCTTTTGCTGCTTCTGTCTGATATAGCGCGTTCCATTCCTGCGGCCCTCTCGGTTCTAGACGCTTTCAGTATGGTTTCGGGATATAAACTGAACCTTGATAAAAGCGAATTATTCGCTGTGAATAAGCAGGCAAGAGAGTTTCCACTTATACAGTTTCCATTTAAGGTCTCGAACTCTGGTTTCATTTATCTTGGTGTGTATATAGCTGACACACAGGCTAATCTCTATAAGAACAATTTTCTCTCTCTGCTCACACGAATTAAAGATGACTTTGAGCGGTGGTCCCTCCTAAATCTCTCTGTTGCGGCTAGGATCAATACAGTTAAAATTAATATTTTTCCACGTTTTCTTTACTTATTTCAGTGCGTCCCAATTTTTCTTCCTCTCTCTTTTTTTCGTAAATTAGACAGCCTTATCCTGGATTTTGTTTGGAACAAGAAGACTCCTAGGTTGAGCCGCCAAGTATTACAAAGACCCAAAGTCGCAGGTGGAATGGCGTTATCTAACTTTTTATACTACCACTGGGCGACCACTGTTAGGAATTTAAACTACTGGATTCAGTACGAAAACATTGGGGTCCCCCCATCGTGGTTAGTCATGGAGGCGAACTCAGCTCATCCGGTATCCTTGAAGGCCTTGTTATACTTGTTGTGATGCAATAGTTTTCAATAGTTTCTCCACTAGATGGCACAGTTTGACTATTTATTGATACTGCCTCTACTGACTGCGTTAGTGACTGTTTTAAAGAAGAAAGAAGAGTTTACAGTGCTTCCTGTTTTTTTATTGCGTACCCTGTTGATGTGTGCGCATGCATGGTGAATAAAGCTCTGCAACAGGTTATGGGCCCAGATCGTCGCTAAAAAAGCTGTTGTACACGGACTTTGTGTGAAGATATAAACAGTATTGTGGGATTTCACAATGGAGGATAAGCTGTTTATTGACAGGCTGAGCGGACCGGAGAATTGGGCAACATGTAAGTTTCAGATGGAGCACCTGCTAAAGGCTAAAGGACTATGGGGCATGCTAATGGAGACGGAGACGCTAGCTGCAGGTGCTAATGCAGCAGCACAGGCTGAATTCACTCGAAGGAGAGATAAGTCATTCTCCATGTTAGTGCTGAATGTAAGTACACCCCAGCTGTACCTGATAACAAGCTGTACAACTCCCAAAGAGGCGTGGGATACGCTGAAAGCCCATTTTGAGAGAGACACTTTGGCAAATAAACTGTTCCTGAAGAAAAGATATTTCAGATGTGAAATCAAGGAAGGAGGTGCTTTAACTGATCATTTAAAACAAATGAAGGAATTGACTGATCAGCTCACAGCAATTGGATCTGTAATTGAGGAGGAAGTTATGCTACAATTGTCACTGCACTGGAAACTAAGATTGACAACCTGGACACTGAAGTTTGTTCAGCAAGCATTAATAAATGAAGAACAAAAGCGAGTGAATGCTAATGATTCAAGTGGTGCTACGTCAGGAGGTGCATCAGCCATGTCATCACAATTTCGAGGAAATGTGCAGGATAGCTCTAAGACAGTGGGAGCGGTAGACAGAAGCACGTGGAGATGTTACAAATGTGGAAAAGAAGGCCACTTAAAACGTGACTGCCCAAGCTGGAAAAATAAAACGAAAAAGAAAATTCACAAAGCGAAACACGTGACATGTGAGGATGATGAAGACTCCTCGGAGAGTGCCTTTGTGATCAGAGAGGCAAACGGTGAGAAACCACATCAAGTTGAATGGTTAATTGATTCTGGAGCATCAAAACACATGACATGTAATGATGACATTCTTCACGACTACCAGCCATTCACAAAAAATCAGTCAGTGAAACTGGGTGACGGAAGGGTGGTCGACGCCCTAGGAATTGGACGTGTCAACATGAAAATGACTTTCAAATCAAGTGATGTAAAAAATGTCACAATGTATGACGTGCTGTATGTTCCAAAGCTGTCTGGGAATTTATTCTCAGTGGGAGCTGCTACCAAGAAAGGGAATTCAGTGCAGTTCAAAAAGTCTCGTTGCTACATACGTGGAAGAAATGGAACACTTCAAGGCATGGGAACACAAAGAGCTGATGGATTATATCAGTTGGACATTGAAGGAAGTGACACTGCATGTCACAGTGCATCAGTAGCGGCCAGTCTGTGGCACCAACGCCTAGGTCACACTACTAAGCTGAAGGAACTCAAAGATCTGGTGAACAGAGTGAACTTCTCTGCAGAAAAGGAGATTCCCTTCTGTGAAGGATGTGTGGAAGGCAAGTTGGCTAAAAAGCCATTCAAGTCGATTGGAGGAATCCGTTCTAAATGAAAGATGCAGCTGATTCACAGTGATGTCTGTGGTCCCATGCAGACTGAATCTATAAGTGGATCAAAATATTTTGTGACTTTCATTGATGACTACACAAGATGCTGCAAAGTATACTTCATGAAACGGAAGAATGAGGTGCTAAGCAAATTCAAGGAATTTGAGAGAAAATTCTCAAATGAGTCTGGACTGAGCGTCACAAAGCTGAGGACAGATGGTGGTGGTGAGTACACATCGAAGGAGTTTCAAGAATATTTGAAGTCTCGAGGCATCCACAATGAAATGACTGTACCTCATACGCCACAGCAGAATGGCGTGTCGGAACGCATAAACAGGACATTAGTTGAAGCAGCCAGGAGCATGCTGTCACATGCGAAGTTGCCAAAAATGTACTGGGCAGAGGCTGTAGCCACCGCAGCTTACATACAGAACAGGCTGCCCACAGCTGTTCTGAAGGAAGAGACACCCTATGAGAGATGGTGTGGAAAGAAACCTGACATGAGTCACATGAAGGTATTTGGCTGTATTGCTTATGCTCATATCCCAGATGAACAAAGAAAGAAACTTGACAAGAAAGCTGTGAAGCTTCGTTTCGTTGGATATGCAAACAATGCCAAGGGATATCGTCTGTATGATGAAAAGAAAAGGAGGATTCTAATCCGCCGTGATGTCATCTTCGATGAATTAAACTTCAACTGGACGCAGGAAGTGAAAGTACCCTGCACAGAGAACGAGATAATCATAAAAGAAGATGAGAGTGAAACGCAACCAGATGAGGTCACAGCTGACAGTACTGTGAGAACAAGTGGCAGAATCAGAAATGCTCCAAGAAGATTTGGATATGATGAGTTTGCTGATACAGTGACTGTTGATCATCATGCAAATATGTGTCGTGTGACAGAGCCGGTCACACTGAAAGAAGCGCTGATGAGTCCTAATGCAAAAGAATGGCAGGAGGCGGCTGACTTGGAGTATGAGTCATTGCTGGAAAATGAAACGTGGGACTTAGTGGACTTACCAAGAGAAAGAAAGGCGGTAGGATCGAGATGGGTGTTCAGAGTCAAGCATCACAGTGATGGAAGAGTGGAGCGATACAAGTGCAGGCTCGTTGCCAACGGCTACTCACAGTTGTATGGTGCTGACTATGATGAAACGTTTTCACCAGTAGTACGTTTCAGCTCGATTCGTACATTACTGTCCTTCGCCATTCAAAACAATCTACATGTACACCAGATGGATGTTGTAACTGCATTCCTTAACGGACACCTGGAAGAGGAAATCTACATGGAACAGCCGGATGGCTACATTAAACCAGGGCAGGAACACCTGGTATGCAAACTGAAAAAATGGACTGAAACAGTCTCCTCGCTGTTGGAGCAAGGCTTTCACAGAGTTCATGATGGAAATCGGATTCAAGCAAAGTACATCAGACCCCTGCATGTTTGTGAGATCAAGGAAAGAGCTTGAAATACTCGCAGTCTACGTTGATGATTTAATCCTGATAACAGAGTCAACTGAAAGCATGAACGAGCTCAAAGTAGCTCTCAAGGAGCGCTACAAGATGAAAGACATGGGAGAGTTGTCCTATATCCTGGGCATCTCTGTAATCCAAGACAAAGAGAAGAACCGTGTCATTCTTCATCAGAAACACTACATCGAAGCCATACTGAAGAAATATGGAATGGATAATGCAAATCCTGTGGCAACTCCTGCTGATGGCAATGTCAAGCTGAAGAAAAGTGATGGTGTCAGCAAGCCAGTGGACCAGCATACCTATCAGTCAATGGTGGGAAGTCTGCTGTATGCTGCAATGGCCACTCGACCAGACATAGCTCAAGCAGTGAGTGCTGTGTCAAAGTTCAACGCGAATCCAGATGCTGCACATCTAACCGCCGTGAAGAGGATACTTAGATACTTGAAAGGGACAGTGAACTTTGCTCTCAAGTATGACAAATATGACACTGGAGCACTGATTGGATTCTCAGATGCTGACTGGGCTGGAGATCAGGATGGCCGCCGCTCAACAACAGGCAACGTCTTTCTACTGAGTGGAGGAGCAGTGAGCTGGCTCAGCAAGAAGCAAGCAACAGTTGCACTTTCAACTGCTGAAGCAGAGTACATCGCACTCAGTCAAGCAGCACAAGAAGGAATCTGGCTGAAAAGATTACTGAGTGATCTCGGAGTGGAAGCTATGTCCACATTGATCCTGGAAGACAACCAAGGAGCAATCGCAATCGCAAAGAATCCTGTGAACCACTCCAGGACCAAACACATAGACATTCGCTACCACTACATCCGTGAATGTGTACAGAATGGACAAATAGAACTGCAGTATTGTACAACAAATGACATGAAAGCGGATATCTTTACCAAACCACTGCCTAAACAGAAGTTTGAATACCTCAGGGGAGAGATTGGACTTTTCCCTGTTTAACTTTTGAGTGCATATGTGTGCTTGACAGGTGTACGCCGAACGCTGCCTGATCAATGAAAAATCTAAAAAAGAAAAGTAAAAAGAGTTCCAGTAAAAAACATTGTGAAAAAGAGTTCCAGATAAAACATTGTAAACGAACAAAATAGTTTCAGCGAACACAATGTGAGAGAAATGTTTTTTGTTGTTGTTTGACATTATTTTGTGAATGAGAGCAAGGCTCTGTAATATTATTTAAAGGAACTTAATGTTATTGAAAAACTAAGTGGGAGTGTTGTGATGCAATAGTTTTCAATAGTTTCTCCACTAGATGGCACAGTTTGACTATTTATTGATACTGCCTCTACTGACTGCGTTAGTGACTGTATTAAAGAAGAAAGAAGAGTTTACAGTGCTTCCTGTTTTTTTATTGCGTACCCTGTTGACGTGTGCGCATGCATGGTGAATAAAGCTCTGCAACAATACTCACCCCTTCACTCCTCTACCTCTGGTTTTGCCAGAAATGTAATTGTGGCCTCATGTCTTAAGACCTGGGTTCAATTTAGACGCCATTTTGGCCTGCATAGATTCTCTGTCGGGGCCCCGTTGTCAGCGAATCACGCATTCCCTCCGTCTTTACTGGACAATTCCTTTGCTTTATGGGCTAGGCTGGGCATAAAAACCGTAAGAGACATGTATGTTGACTCAATTTTTGCATCGTTTCAACAACTAGTTGATAAATTCTCACTCCCTAAGGGACAATTTTTTAGATACCTGCAAGCGCGACATTGGGCCCGTACTGCATTCCCAGAATTCCCAGCTCTACCCAATCCTTCAAATTTTGAGATGTTCCTGAGACCTCTTACCTCATTGAGGGGGGCAATCTCGGTAATATATTCAAATATTTATGACCTTCATCTGGGCTCCTCAACTACTCTTAAAACAGCCTGGGAAGTAGATTTAGGTGCGACAATCCTCGATGAGGAGTGGGTGGAAGTTTTGAGAAGAGTACATAAGTCTTCAATTTGTGCTAGACATAGTTTTCTGCAATGCCGGATCATACATCGGGCTCACTATACCAAAGCGCGGCTCGTAAAAATGTTTGATACAGTGTCTCCTCTGTGTGACCAATGTCAGCAGGCCACCGCAAGCTACATACACATGTTTTGGAGCTGCCCCTCATTGAAAAGATTTTGGTCTGATATTTTTTTTACGTTATCCAAGGTAATTGGAAAAGATGTCGCCCCTAATGCTCTAACCGCCCTGTTTGGTGTGTGGCCTTCGCAATCTGTTCTTTCTCCTGCTAACAAAGACTTAACTGCATTTACAACCCTGCTGGCCAGGAGGCTGATCCTGCTGAGATGGAAATCAACAGCCCCACCCACCCATACGATCTGGATTAAGGAGGTGCTTTACTTTCTTAAACTGGAGAAGATCAGACTGACCCTCTCTAATAGATCTGATTCATTTGATGTGACTTGGAACTCCTTTGTGTCTTATGTGAACAGCAAAGAATGTAAGATCTCTTTAGACTGAAAGGGGACTGTCAACATTTTATTTTGCATGATGCGCATACTATTATTTATGTATTTTATTTTTGCTAAGTAACTCTTCATATTTTGTCTTTCTTGTGCTTGAATAGGGTAGGTGCCAGGGGGGGTGGGGGGAGGGATGGAGAGGTTGAGTCTTGTTGTACGGCTCTGTTATTTTTACAATTGTTGATTTGAACTTGGTAACCAACGTATTTTTATGTGAAAAACCACAATAAACAGATTGTTTAAAAAAAAAAAGATTTATATTGTTTAGCATTCATTGGTGACAGCAAAGGGAAAAAAAGAAAAATAAGGAATAACAAGTGTGTTTCTGTTTATGCTTTATGCATTACGCACAAATAAAACGATCATCATGACTATCATTTATTTGATAATTTGGCTGCTATACAGTATGTTCTCGCTGCAAATCAACCGCGTCGCCGTGCGCGAAGCAGAACTGTTTTCATGAACGCATTTGTGCGTCAGCTCTTCAATCCCCTGGACGTGCTGTCGGACCGGGCTGTCCAGATGAGGTACCGGCTTCCACGGGCTGAGATACAACACCTCATCACGTTGGTGTCTCCACATATCGGGAGGGAAACCCGGTGCAATTTGGCCCTGAGCCCGGAGGTCCAATTACTGGCTGCACTGCGTTTTTACGCAGTGGGGAGCTTCCTGGAGGTGGTGGGGGACGGCACCGGACTGAGCAGGCGTCGGTGTCACGGAGTGTGGCAGCCATGACACCGATCCTCCTGTGCCGTGCCCGAGCGCACCTATATGTGTGATGACAGGGAATTAGTGCATTGAGGAGCAGCGCTGCGTGTCTCCACCAGTGTTGTGCTAGTTACTGAAAAATAGTAACTAGTTACCGCTACTAGTTACTATGAAAAGTAACTTTTTAGTTATTTTAAATAAAAACATTATTTTAAATGCTCCCATTAATGCCCCTCTAGCCTTCATTTCAGCAGGTACTGTATGGATTTGCATTGTGCATCGTGTTCTGCATTCTAAACAGTCTCCCCGCTTCTTCACTTCCTGTGTCAATAACGTTGGTTGCTTAGCAACAAGCTGAGAACGGCCAATGAGCTTCAGCAGCAGCTGAAGAACAGGAGCCTTTGATGAATCGTTCATTATAGTCCTCCATAATAATATAATAACCAATGGTAGCATGTCGGTTTATAACAATCTTTTTGCCCAGAAGAAAAAAGAGCAAAGACAACGAACCATAACTATTTTCTTCTCTGGAAAAAACACAGCTACACCGCAGGGTTTAGGATAAAAAGACGCTACAGAGACGGGACGCAGCGGCTCAGAAGAGCAGTGGAATACGTGCGAGGCGGGGCTGATCTCTGCAATTTGAAGCCCTCTATAATTGTAAAAAGAATTTCACTTATCACGGGTTCTTTTTGGAACATAACCCCTGCGAAAAACCAGGGATTGCTGTAATTCCACGTTGCAAAACTCGCCTTCTTTTGGCTCGCCATGACCGTCATGTTTTTGAACGCACACACACCCACTACGTTTCCTCCGGTCCCCGCGTGCGGGGAAAAAAAGCTTCACTGTAGCCAGAAATAACGGAGTAACGCACCGTTTGGTAGCGGTAATTGCGTGACTGAATTTAAAAAGTAATGCGTTAGAGTATTAGTTATCGCAAAACTAACGGCGTTACTGTAACCCGTTACTAAATAACACGTTAGTCCCAACACTGGTCTCCACACCCGCTGCGTGTCACCAAACATCCGCAAATTGTTGATAAATGCAATAGTGAAAACGGTCAACCAGCTAAATAAACTTCAGAATATTTTTTGGTTTTTTTTAAGATTTTTTTGGGCTCTAGTGGCCCTTTATTGAAGATGCAGACTGGAAAGGGGTAGAGAGAGAGAATGGGGACGACATGCAGCAAAGGTGCGCAGGCTGGGATTCGAACCTGTGACAGCTGCAGGAGGACTGTAGCCTCAGTATATGAGCCGCTGCTTAACCCACTGCGCCACCGAGCAGCCCCAGAATATTTTTTTGAGGTGAAGGATTCTGTTTTACTAGTCAGGAGGATACAATGTGGTCCTATATGCTGAATGATCGTTAAGTTAATTTCTCCTTTCGTCCATCTTTCACATTTAATAAAAACAATACATTTCCTCATTATTCTCTTACCAAGACTACTTTTAGCACTGAACCCTGCGGAACACCATAACAGACCTTTGACTGTTCTGAGGAAACCTCATGTACATGAACAAACTGGAACCTGTCAGATAGATGTGATTTAAACCAACGTAGAGCTGTCCCTTTAATCCCAACAACATGCTCTAACCTGTGCAGTAAAATGCCATGATCAACAGTGTCAAAAGGAGCACTGAGGTCCAGTAGAACCAATATGGACACTAATCCCTTATCTGAGGCCATAAGGAGGTCATTCGTGACTCGAACCAGTGCTGTCTCTGTGCTATGATGCATTGAACCCTGACTGAAAGACTTCAAACGGATCATTTCTATACAAATAGTCACATAACTGGCTTGAAACTGCCTTTTCCAGAATTTTAGATACAAATAGAAGGTTGGAAATTGGCCTATAATTAGCTAAGGTGTCTGGGTCAAGAGAAGGTTTTTTTAAGTAAAGGTTTGATTACTGCCACTTTGAAAACCTGTGGTACATATCCTAAGCTTAGGGATAGGTTGATTTGGTCCAGTATTGTCGCACCAATAAGAGAAAAAACATTTTTGAATAGTCAAGTCGGGATGGGGTCTGACATACATGTGGTAAACTTAGCTCTAGTAACGAGTGAAGTCAGCTCAGGGAGGTCTATAGGATCAAAACAGTCTAGAGTCAAGTCAGAGCCTAGGGAAGTCGCTAAAGCTGAAGAAACGCCCACAACCGGCTGGTTGATTTCTTCTCTAATTCTCGTGATTTTACTGTTAAAGAAGCTCATAAAGTCTTCACTACTGAGAGCTGCAGGAATGCACGGCTCAACAGAGTTGTGACTCTTTGTCAGCCTGGCTACAGTGTTGAACAGAAAACGTGGGTTACTTTTGTTATCCTCTATCAACGTTGAATAATAAGCTTTTTACCTTTTTAACCTTCCTCGGGAACATAACGGCACAGCATCGTCTTAATGCATCGGCCCTGCTCTCTATGGAGAAAAAATTTGTCATAAAAAGTTCTCACAAAATGTATGTAAAAGAAATAAAACACTGCATGTCATTATAATGTTGCTATTGTTGATTTCATTTATTCAAATACAGAAGGGGTACTTTAGTACATAATTTGCTTTTTGGTATATGTTTATTTTGAAGTTTGTTACAGCTCCCCTGGAGAAAACTACACCAACTGCCACTGAAATACATGAATATTTGAGAAGTTTGTAAAACACTGGAAGACAGAAACAAACTGAGCTGAAACTATGTACATCTTCATTTTCATCTTCATCTTCATCATCATCACGGTCCAGTCAGAGTCTGTCCACACAAACTGGTTCTGCTTCAACTCTGAGGACAATCAGGACACGACTCATCTGTCCTGGACACTCTCACCTTCTCCACCTGTAGAGGGAAGAGGAAAGAAGAGAGCAGATAAAGGAGTGTTTGCAGAGATCCCGCCATCAGCTGTAGAGGGAAGAAGAAAGAAGAGAGCAGATAAAGGAGTGTTTGCAGCGATCCCCCCATCAGCTGTAGAGGGAAGAAGAAGAAAGCAGATAAAGGAGTGTTTGCAGAGATCCCTCCATCAGCTGTAGAGGGAAGAAGAAAGAAGAGAGCAGATAACGGAGTGTTTGCAGAGATCCCTCCATCAGCTGTAGAGGAAGAAGAAAGAAGAGAGCAGATAATGGAGTGTTTGCAGAGATCCCTCCATCAGCTGTAGAGGGAAGAAGAAAGAAGAGAGCATATAAAGGAGTGTTTGCAGAGATCCCTCCATCAGCTGTAGAGGAAGAAGAAAGAAGAGAGCAGATAAATGAGTGTTTGCAGAGATCCCTCCATCAGCACATCCAGGACTTCAGAGTTCAGAGCTGCAGTGGAGCAGCTGTGTGTCTGAACACCCTGGAAGGCTGTTAGCTGGAATACTCCTTTATTTCTGGACACGTGAACACCAGCACAACACAAGTCTACAACACACATCTGGACCCTCTGATTGGCTGACTGCTGTCTCTGTGTTTCTGTCCAATCCTGCAGCCTGTCATCGTCCTCCTCTCACAGCTTCATGAGGAAAGCAGCTGCTGAGAAGCTGCAGCTTCACTGGAAACACTGATCTTTGTTTTGATACCAACTGGTTTTAGTAGAAAACTGCTGGAAGCAGCAGAACCGACTCCAACCTCCACTGACCTGAGAGTCTGCAGCTGGTAGTCTGGACTCTTCACCAGATCAAAAAGCTGCTTCACATCTGCAGCCTGCAGGTGGTTCAGACTCAGGTCCAAATGTTTCAGATGGGAGGGGTTGGACTTCAGAGCTGAGACCAGAGAAGAACAGCTGATCTCTGACAGACTGCAGCGCTCCAACCTGAATAAAGACACCAGAGAAGAAGAACTCAGAGCAGTCAGATGGTCAGTGTGGATTAGTAGAAGATCAGCCTGGTGTCTGCAGGTTAGTGTCAACACAACTTTCACATCAGATTAATCTGAACACACAACTAAAACATGTCTGACCTCAGAGTCTCCAGTCTGCAGTCTGGACTCTCCAGAAATCCCCACAGATGTTTCACTCCTGAATCCTGCAGGTGGTTCTCACTCAGGTTCAGAAGTTTCAGATGGGAGGGGTTGGACTTCAGAGCTGAGACCAGAGAAGAACAGCTGATCTTTGACAAACTGCAATTCACCAACCTGAATAAAGAATAAAATATGTGAGCTGAACCACCAGGATGCAGGTTAAAACAGTCCAACAGAACCAGTGAAAAAGATCTTCATCAATATTCATGACATCATGCTGCTGCTCCAATAAAGACGTAGTGACTTCAGCTCTGCAGCTCTGTAGCTCCACCAGTGGATCCTTCCATACAAACTCATGTTGTGCAGCCAAATGATTCAAGTTTCCACACAAACAAACATGTCAGGAGGAATTCTGGGACAAATGTCAACTCATTCATTTCTATGATGAGAAAATAAAGCATCTGTTTGAATGTTAGAGATACAAAAACATGATGTACTGATGTCTAATATTTTAATATTGAGACGCCCGATGTATGTTTGGACCATTTTGCATGCAATTGTTAAATTAAATCTACTGAAATGTTGATCATTTCTCAAGTGTTATTCTTCGTCACTTAGACACTCAGCTTCAGTCGAGTTATTCACCTAGTTGGAAAGAACACATTAAAGAGCATTTGATGTGTTTTTCCACAACACTCATCATCTTCTGTGTCTTTGTTTCCTCATTTTCTTCATCAACATTTTACAGATAAATTACAATTCAGCATCATCATCATCATCATCATCATCATCATCATCATCATCATCATCTTCATCATCATCATCATCATCATCAATGCTCCATACAGAGTAGAATTAGAAAGGTGATGGACTTTATGAAAGCTGATATCATATTGATGTCACACGTGATCAATAGTCTGCGTATATTTCTCTTCAGTATTATTGACTTAATGATTAGAAAAGTCTGAGTTTGTGCTGATTTCAATAAAGTCAGTGATGAGGACGACAGTCTAGACCATGTAAAGTCCATTCATGTCACGTGTTTCTGTCACAATAACACGTCTGTTTGTAAATGATGTTTTGGACGATAAAGTTTTCATTCTTAGAAGGACTTTGTGAGCAAAGAAAGAGTTTCAGGACAGGAGGACGTCTGTGTTTATTCAGTATTCATGAAAGACATCTCTTCTCCAGTGATGGATCTGGAACTTGTGCAGAAAACCTTTGTCTGATTAATACATTAAATTAATCAAGAACAGATGCATGATGTTACAAAAACGTACAAATCTGGACCCTTACAGGGAAACTAGAACCAAATACTCGTCAGAATATGGGAAAACTAATTGATGCTGCAGGGTTTAATGTAGTTTTTAATGGCAGAAAAAGTCTTGATGGAATTTGAATTCAAATATCAGTCTTTCTATGTAAATATTAAAAGAAGGTAAAAGTTTATTGAAGCTCATTTTTTTCCCCATAAATGATGAATAAATGAACAATATTCATCATTTCCATGTTTTTAAGGAGACATCTCTTCAACAATCAGTACATATTTCAAAGTCAAAGTCAAAGTCAAAGTCAAAGTAGCTTTATTATCGTTTCTTCACATGTCAGACATACAAAGAATCGAGAGGACGTTTCCCACTTCCCTCGGTGAAACATAAAGTGCGCAGGCACAAGCACAACAGATAAAAATCTAAAAAGTTAAAGATAAAGATTTAAAAAAGATTTAAAAAAAGAGTTATTTGTCTGTTTAGGAGTTTTTTCAAACATTTTCTCTGAAAAAGTTGATTGAGTGACGACATAGTTTCAACACAAAGTTTCTGATGTTCTTGTTGGATGTTTTGTTGCTGATGAAGGAAACTCATCGTCTAGACAGCAGCTTTATTTCAGTTTACTAACATCAACACACATGGATTTATATTTAGTTTTACACACTGAAAACCATAAAAAGACATTATTTGTTGCACCTTATGTCTTGATGTCACCTGGATGAAATGATCTTAACAGATATATTGAGGAATTTGGTAAACTTGTATTTGCTGAAATTAAATGTAATGTTAGTCAAAGGAAGCCAACGTTGGTTTGACTGATTTCAGCCACAGTAAGAAGTTATTTAGTAAATGAGCTCTATAACTCATATGTTGGATGACTACACATTCAGTCTGTCCACTATTGTCCGTCTCTCTCAGAGCTCTCTCAATTTATTAACATCTGGATGACATTTCTGAACATATCAGCTGTTAAGTTAATTCATGTTTGTGTTTTATTCCAGGTTCAGACACATCTCTGGTTCTTCATTTGTTCCTCTCTGACACATTCACATGTTTAGTTTTATATAATAAATCAGAAGAGGAAGTTTAAGATGAAACTAAAGCAGAGAAGAAGAACTCAGAGCAGTCAGATGGTCAGTGTGGATCAGTAGAAGATCAGCCTGATGTCTGCAGGTTAGTGTCAACACAACTTTCACATCAGATTCATCTGAACACACAACTAAAACATGTCTGACCTCAGAGTCTCCAGTCTGCAGTCTAGACTCTCCAGAAATCCACTCAGATGTTTCACTCCTGAATCCTGCAGGTCGTTGTCACTCAGGTCCAGATGTTTCAGATGGGAGGGGTTGGACTTCAGAGCTGAGCTCAGAGAAGAGCAGCTGATCTCTGACAACCTGCAGTTATCCAACCTGAACAAAAAGTAAAACATGTTAAAGTCTCATCAGGTCCATGTGGGTCACCACCGTATCTGGACTTTATAAAACAGGTTTTACAGTTTTGTTACATCCATGATGTTGGTTCCTGGTTGTTCCTCTGACATGTTCACCTTTACTGAACATCCTGAGCTTTTCTGTTCCAAGTCTGACACTAGATTAAGATGAAAACACCAACATACAAACCAATCCTTTTGATTAGTGTTGATGTTAAAATATTGTTCAAAGCAGCAGTTTAGAGATCAGAAGCTGATCTAGCAACAATTATTAACACCAGAATGGATCTGTGGAGAACTGCTGGACTTCATATCATTTTTCCAGTTTTACAGTATATCATTTATGCAGGATCCCTGAGGTTTTTATCATAATGTTCCTTGTATGTTATAAAGAGTTAAAATGATGTTTTCTGAGAGCAGAAGATATTAAAATACTTTACTTTTAGTAATGTGTCATTTATAATTTGACTTAACTTGCAAACACCTAATAATTCTGTTACAACTGATTTTATCAGTGTTGGGCGTCGCCCATGTGAACTCTGACTTATAAAATGTATGAACACTTTGTGAATGTGTATATTCAACTTTGAAACGGCTCAGCTGAAAATCGGCTGTAATGTGCCTCCAAAAATGGCCGACCTGAACTACAACCCCCAGCATGCCTTGCGTGGGGGGGGTGGCGCCTACAAGCGGCGCGCATCCAATCGCAATGAGGCACCGATGACGTCACCGCAGCGCGCGTAGGATCAAAACGCCGCGCTGCGCGTTCATCTCTCTTTTTTTCCTTCATCAACCAGTGGGTCAGTTCGTCCACCTTTGGCTCCGGGCCAAAGGGACCACGGCCTCCCCCCCCCCCAAAGGGGGGATCTGCGGCGTGGTCTGGCCGGAGGATCAGCGAGGACCCGCGGCGCAGACAGCGCCGGCTGCATCTCTCTCTCTCTTTTTACTCTCTCGCTTCTCCACTTCATCTCATCCGAGCTGGATCGTTTGGCTCGGGGCCAAGATCTCATCTTCCTTTCTCCCCCGGCTGGGGGGAGGTGTAAGACCCCCATCGGGCCGCTCCGTTGGACCTGCAGCCCGTTGAAGCCGCGGTGCGCGGAGCCGCCCCCATCAGCTCTCGGTCTCAACGTTTCATCCAGAGTCCTGCTTCACGTATCCCCGGTCCCTGGGAGCTGGAAAGGGGGGGGAAGCCGCTTCGAAGCTCGGCCCCGGCCCAGGGTGAGACCCGTTCCTCTGTTCTAACCTCTCTCTCTGCTCTTAAACTTCACCTGAAAGGACCTGTGGACAGCCTGCCCCGCGCAGAACCGAGACGCATCCCGCCGCCCCGTCCGGGGCCACGCGCTCAGGCCGACGGACACCCGCACTGGAAGAAGTGGACAGGCCCCGCGCGCCCCCGAGACGACGTGATAGCCTCCGGACCGGGGGCTGGAGCGCCGGCTGCTTCAGCTGTACCCCCGTCCTCTCGTGATTCCAGAGTCAGGAGGAGGAGCGGGAGAGGCGGGAGGACTCTCTTGGATCGGACTCCGACCAAAGACCCGGCAGGAACCCCTGATCGGCACCCGGAGACCCGAGGAGGCGTGAGGTTTTGAGACCTGGGTGTATGAGTTTAACTGGGAGTTTTACAGAGATAAATCTGTGTTCAGAGCTGAGATTACATCAGCATCATTATCAGGACTGTTGTCATTAATTTGTAGTCACTACTTTCTACTAGTCATTCATGTTTTAAAGCGCCGTTTCGCCAGTTGATCACGGTTTCAACACCGGGATCACCATCCGTTCTAATTGCACGTGGCGTGGTTACAGTTCCGCCATCTTTAAAAGACACAGCCATCTTTATGCAGCCACAATATTTTAAACCGTACATGTTCGTGATATCATTTTTATTATTGCTTTGATTTCTTGTTTTTTTCATTCCATGCATTTAACTTTCATGTCATATTTTTCTATTGATGTTTTTCTAGTTAATTAATTGTTTTATAATACTTAAGTTCTGCCATCAGGTTTATTGGGGGTGTTGCGTTTATCATCTTTTGACACCTGTATGTAAATAAATCCTGATTGATTTTTAATGAGTGGTTGTTGTTATTTCATGCAAGATTTGGTCACAAATTGATTTGTTTAAGCAGAGCCTAGTGTTCGGATATCACGCCTTCATTGTTATTCTGTAAGATATAGTAAGATTTGCTGTTCTGCAGGATAATTCAAATCATATTGAGACTGATTTTCTGCTGTTTAGTTATCCAATTTCCCCCGAAGTAAGGCATCGGGGGTGGTGCCCCTACGAGAATGATCATTTTGATAATACAATTTGATAAATAGTCAACTTTATTAATTATTAATAATTATTAATAATATTCATTAATAGCCTTCGATAACTGGACAGCCAAGCTACCCGAGTTGCACAACATAATGGTGCCCCGTGTGAGGCTCTCGAAACAATATTTGTGGCCAAATTTGTATGAAATAACAGAACATTAATTTTGATCGGGAAAGAAAATATTTTTATTTTTCTTCCCCCCTCATTATCTGATTCCTACGGTTATTTTAAAACCTCGCTTCACTAAGGGTTGGCCGCTTTAAGTTTATTAACTTGAACTTTTATTTTTATCACTACTTTTATTAATCTGTTTGATTAATTTTCCTCTGCAACCTTGCTTCACTGAAGTTAATGGTTGGTTTTGTTTCAAGTTCTTTAAATTCTATTAATTGAACTTTTGCTGATTACCCCATGTGAGTTATTAATCTTCTCAGATTAATCTCTACTGTGTTTTATTAAGTTGAATCTTTAATTTAAAGTTGTTATTTAAAGATTCCTCCTTTTTAATTCACTTTATTAATTCCTTTCAGTTGGTTCTTGCTTCTAAGGTTATAACCAATACCCCAGTCTCTCAGGGTTTGTTATCGGTTTAATTTCTTCTAATCTGGGTGATAACGTGAGCTGACTTCGTTAATAAGTGTAATCTCTTGCCAGAATCCCAAGCGAAGCGCTGGGGTCTGGATCGTGAGCTGAGGTGTGGTTTATTAATGGCAGAGAGCTCATCGCAGTGGACGGAGAACCAGCAGAGGTGGACAGGCTGATGGAGATGGACCGACAGGCAAGTCTGTTCTTAGGCTGGACCCAAAAGTGGCAAGCCCGGTCGCTCATCCCCTGAGCCCCCCTGGTCAGACGCCACCGTGAGTAAGCCAAAAAATTTAATTACCCGAAAGGAGCTGCGGCCCTTCCCAGTTTTCACTGTTACTGACGCTGAAGAAGCAGCTCGGCGTTTTCTTAAAGTAAACCAGAGAAGAACAGCCAAGGCGCAGACGCCGTACCTCAGAGCACAGGGGGGTCCCACGTTTTACCTTTTTAGCCAAAGAACACTGAACAGCTGCATTACCTTTTATGCAGCGGCCCCCTCGCATTTTCTTCTGACCCAGAAGTGGAAGTCCGCTCCACACCTGGAAAGGGGGGTAGGATACCTTGGGGCGTTAAAGAAAATTCACGCCTACACACAATTTCCAGGCTTCCACAGCCGACATTTAATTTGTGTGTTTTTGTCGCCTAGCAATTCATCAAAGAGTGGTTAAATTGTTGGCTTTTGATTTTAGGTACAGTGTACATCCTGAAACCTAACTAACCCCTCCTTTTATCTGTCATCTACCGCACTTTAAGAGTGATATCACTGTGTTAGGTAAATGAATGATGTTATTGCTTCGAATATGTTTTTCTTTTCATATTTTTGTGCATTGCTCGCCTAGTGGACTAACCAGGCCAGCTCACGCCCTCAGAGTCATGACCACATGGACTGACCGTTTTGTTTTAGCTCCGACGCGGACCCTGCAGTCCTTCATCTGATCGAAAAGGGGGGATTGTTGGGCGTCGCCCATGTGAACTCTGAACTTATAAAATGTATGAACACTTTGTGAATGTGTATATTCAACTTTGAAACGGCTCAGCTGAAAATCGGCTGTAATGTGCCTCCAAAAATGGCCGACCTGAACTACAACCCCCAGCATGCCTTGCGTGGGGGGGGTGGCGCCTACAAGCGGCGCGCATCCAATCGCAATGAGGCACCGATGACGTCACCGCAGCGCACGTAGGATCAAAACGCCGCGCTGCGCGTTCATCTCTCTTTTTTTCCTTCATCAACCAGTGGGTCAGTTCGTCCACCTTTGGCTCCGGGCCAAAGGGACCACGGCCTTCCCCCCCCCCAAAGGGGGGATCTGCGGCGTGGTCTGGCCGGAGGATCAGCGAGGACCCGCGGCGCAGACAGCGCCGGCTGCATCTCTCTCTCTCTTTTTACTCTCTCGCTTCTCCACTTCATCTCATCCGAGCTGGATCGTTTGGCTCGGGGCCAAGATCTCATCTTCCTTTCTCCCCCCGGCTGGGGGGAGGTGTAAGACCCCCATCGGGCCGCACCGTTGGACCTGCAGCCCGTTGAAGCCGCGGTGCGCGGAGCCGCCCCCATCAGCTCTCGGTCTCAACGTTTCATCCAGAGTCCTGCTTCACGTATCCCCGGTCCCTGGGAGCTGGAAAGGGGGGGGAAGCCGCTTCGAAGCTCGGCCCCGGCCCAGGGTGAGACCCGTTCCTCTGTTCTAACCTCTCTCTCTGCTCTTAAACTTCACCTGAAAGGACCTGTGGACAGCCTGCCCCGCGCAGAACCGAGACGCATCACGCCGCCCCGTCCGGGGCCACGCGCTCAGGCCGACGGACACCCGCACTGGAAGAAGTGGACAGGCCCCGCGCGCCCCCGAGACGACGTGATAGCCTACGGACCGGGGGCTGGAGCGCCGGCTGCTTCAGCTGTACCCCCGTCCTCTCGTGATTCCAGAGTCAGGAGGAGGAGCGGGAGAGGCGGGAGGACTCTCTTGGATCGGACTCCGACCAAAGACCCGGCAGGAACCCCTGATCGGCACCCGGAGACCCGAGGAGGCGTGAGGTTTTGAGACCTGGGTGTATGAGTTTAACTGGGAGTTTTACAGAGATAAATCTGTGTTCAGAGCTGAGATTACATCAGCATCATTATCAGGACTGTTGTCATTAATTTGTAGTCACTACTTTCTGCTAGTCATTCATGTTTTAAAGCGCCGTTTCGCCAGTTGATCACGGTTTCAACACCGGGATCACCATCCGTTCTAATTGCACGTGGCGTGGTTACAGTTCCGCCATCTTTAAAAGACACAGCCATCTTTATGCAGCCACAATATTTTAAACCGTACATGTTCGTGATATCATTTTTATTATTGCTTTGATTTCTTGTTTTTTTCATCCCATGCATTTAACTTTCATGTCATATTTTTCTATTGATGTTTTTCTAGTTAATTAATTGTTTTATAATACTTAAGTTCTGCCATCAGGTTTATTGGGGGTGTTGCGTTTATCATCTTTTGACACCTGTATGTAAATAAATCCTGATTGATTTTTAATGAGTGGTTGTTGTTATTTCATGCAAGATTTGGTCACAAATTGATTTGTTTAAGCAGAGCCTAGTGTTCGGATATCACGCCTTCATTGTTATTCTGTAAGATATAGTAAGATTTGCTGTTCTGCAGGATAATTCAAATCATATTGAGACTGATTTTCTGCTGTTTAGTTATCCAATTTCCCCCGAAGTAAGGCATCGGGGGTGGTGCCCCTACGAGAATGATCATTTTGATAATACAATTTGATAAATAGTCAACTTTATTAATTATTAATAATTATTAATAATATTCATTAATAGCCTTCGATAACTGGACAGCCAAGTTACCCGAGTTGCACAACATCAGTTAATATCTTACTTTTAGTTAAAGATAAGAATGATTGAATTGTTTATATTTATCAGACTAATTCAACAAATTCTGAAGTCTGTGTGAAACTAAACATCAGGCGGTTCTGTATCGATGCACTTGAAAAGTCTTTACTCTCTCAATAGCACAGTCACCAAATTCTACTGGAAAAACAATAAACCAAGAATTAAACTATCAACTTTACAAAAACATAAACAGCACGGATGACTTGGGGCTCCAAACTTCCACTTTTATTTTTTATCACACCAACTACTGTATATCGTCACTGGATGAATAACATTAACTCCCCATGGCTAGAAATAGAAAGTGATTTAACCAGCCTGGGACAGCTACTCAAAGATGGCCTGTTCGTGACCTTCGACCACATCCCAAAAGAACACAACATACCGGATCACTGCTACTTCCAATTTATTCAGTTAAAAGAAGCCATAAAGAAAAGCATCAACATTAGAGAATACAGTAACCACAGTCCCTCCCTATACACTAAGCTCAAATTACTCAAACCTCAGAAAACACTCTCTCAAGTTTACAAGATTCTAGCATTCAATGACGCCACAATATCCATCCCAATAGACAAATGGACCACAGATCTCAACAACCTACCGACAGACACCAACTGGTTAAACATATGGAATAACACCTTCTCCATGACATGCAACTCCAAAACCCAATTCATTCAGTACAAAGTTTTACACAGAGTAATAATCATTCCTGGCATTATCATGATATAATGTTTCATAGTGTATTATTATATTATATTGTATTATATTATATTATATTATATTATATTATATTATATTATATTATATTATATTATATTAAGTTATGAAATCTCATGGGATGTTAAACTATAGTATTATTATACTGTTATATATTATAGTATGGTGATATAATTTTTATATATATATATATATATATATCTATATATATATATATATATATATATAGATATATATATATATATATATATATAATGATATATATATAAAAGTTATAATATTATATAAAAATTATTTTATAATTGGATATTACTATATTATTATGCTATATTTATATTATATCGTGCTACACCACTCTATATGATAATTATTTATTTGTTTACTTATTTACTCTCAAATTAATATCCTCAATTTATATATCTACTTTCATCATTTTATTGACACATACACACACACACACACACACACACACACACACAAACTGATGTCGTCTTTTGTCGTTGTTTGCACTGTATGTTAATAAATAAAAGAAAAGCTTTGCTTTAACAACTAATGAGCTGCTTGATTAAAGGACATTTCTGAATTAAACCCACACGGGTGGATCTAAGACACTTCCTGTCAGGATGATCACTTTGACGCCTGTATGAATGAATGAATGAATGAAAAACTTTATTTCGAACATGCTAAAAATATATATTTAAACCAAAGAACATGAGTTAAATAATAATCATG
This sequence comes from Cololabis saira, assembly GCF_033807715.1. Classification (NCBI taxonomy): domain Eukaryota; kingdom Metazoa; phylum Chordata; class Actinopteri; order Beloniformes; family Belonidae; genus Cololabis; species Cololabis saira. The sequence goes on from NC_084592.1 coordinate 48,765,211, forward strand.
ATAAATACAGTATAATACAAATCATAACAATCATAAACAAAAACATGCCTCACTGGCTTTTTTTTTTTTTCTTTTTCTTTTTCCTTTTTTTGCATGCTCGAAATGGAGCAGGGAGAAGTTAAAAAACGTATTTAGCCCTACCCCGGTTATTTACAACACAAAATATAATTTGCCACCCGAAATTAAGCCGTATACATATACACATACATACATACATGCATGCATGCATACATACATACATACAATACATACATACATACATACATACATACATACATACATACATACATACATACATACATACATACATACATACATACATACATACACATTCATATTCTCCATACATTATAATACTCAATATACACCATGGAGCAATACATTATACTTTATATATTATACATTTAAATAGAGCCTTCCTTTGGCATATATCATATACTGGTCCATACATACATCATACAAATTCAATTATCTAACACGCTATTTTTTAATGTAACTCTTCCTGTCTATATCTCACAATAATGCATTCTTTATATCTTTTTTTGAACTGGTTCATACTTGAGCATTGCTTGAGTTCTACATCTATACTGACTCCGCATACTGAAATAGAGAAGGTTTTAAGTGTTGTCCGAGCCACTCTGGTTTTTAGATTTAATTCCCCCCTTAAATTATACCCCCCTTCTCTATCAGAGAACATCCCCTGAATATTCCTAGGGAGTTGATTGTGTCTTGCTTTATACATTGTCAAGGCAGTTTTATATTCAATAATATCTTTAAATTTTAAAAGATATGAATTTGAAAATAATCTATTAGTATGATCTCTATATCCAGAATTATGTATTATTCTTATAGCTCGTTTTTGGAGTATAGTTAATACTTTCAGTGATGATTTATAAGTATTTCCCCAGACCTCTGTACAGTAGTTCAAGTATGGCAAAACCAGGGAACAGTATAGCATGCGTAGTGAGTTATAATTTAATAAGTGCTTAGCTTTATTTAAAACTGAGACACTTCTAGATAATTTATTATGTATATATTTTATATGAGATTTCCAGCTAATTTTATCATCAATTATTACCCCAAGAAATTTGTTTTCTGAAACTCTCTCAATTTCAACACCATCTAACTGTATTTTTACCTGATTATCTATCTTATAATTACTAAATAACATTAGTTTAGTTTTAGCCAGATTTAACGACAATTTATTTTTATCAAACCACCTTTTTAACTTATATAATTCAGAGGTAACCTTGTCCAATAGCTCCTGTAAGTTTTTTCCAGAACAAAATATATTTGTGTCATCTGCAAAAACTACCATTTTGAAGATATAAGATACATCACACATATCATTTATATATAAAATAAACAATTTCGGACCCAGTACTGACCCCTGTGGGACCCCACAAGCAACTGTAGCCGTCAGTCCAACCTGTCCAGGTCTAAGGCCGTGTTTACACGCAGCAACAACGCTGGTGTTTTCATGCGTTTTGGTCATCCGTTTACACGAAAACGAAGCTCAAAGTCACCAAAAACCATAATTTCTGAAAACTCCAGCCAAAGTGGAGATTTGCTTGTAAACGGAGGGAAACAGACATTTAGGCTTCAGAACGTCACATTATGAGACAGAAACGTCACCAGTGTCATGTGTTTACAGTTTGTTTGGCCGCTGTGATCATGATGGATGCTGTTAAGTGATAACTGACTTCACTACTGTCTTAATGTGGCTGTTCAGGTCTGAGTCAGAACCACTCCCTGATTTCTGGGTTGGATATTTGGTTTTTAGCTTCACTACTTGAAGCTGAATGCCAATGTTTAATCTTATTTACTTGGTATTTTGTGTTTATGTGTGTAGTTTTGCTGAAGGTTGTGGGGTGTTAAAATGTGAACAGCACATGATTATTTGTTCTATCTCACACTGTCCAGAAAGTTGTTGTGTTGTTGAAAAATGGAAAATATGTTTTATTCTTTTTAAATTGAGCTATTCATTTCATTTTTCTTAATATTTTGTTTGAGAGTGTGATGCGAAAATGTAAATCCTGACTTTCAAAAGAGGAAATGTAGATTCATAATGCCATTGTGCTGATTATAATGTTGATTTTTACTTTTAGGAGGTGTCCTAGTGTCTGTTGTCTCTGAGTTGTGAGCATTATGTTTATGTATGTTAATTAATGATAATGTTGTAATTAAGCTGATGATTCTGATGAGACCCCAGAGAAACTGCTGTGAAAGGTCAGCAGCTAACGGGGATCTAATAAAACAACCAAACAAACAGTTGTAACGGTCACCAGTTGAACACTTGAATGAATCCTGACCTGAGAGACTCCAGGTGACAGTGTGGACTCTCCAGTCCAGGACGCAGCTTCTTCAGTCCAGAATCCTGCAGGGGGTTGTTGCTCAGGTCCAGTTCTGTCAGACTGGAGGACTGAGAGCTGAGAACTGAGGACAGAAGTGGACAGATGTTCTCTGAGAGGTTACAACCACTCAACCTGCAGAGGAATTCAGAGATTAAAGAGAGATCATGAGCTTATTTAAAAGTTGATTATATCATTTAACAAAGAAATAAATTATATAATATCAATGAATGCTAATTATTTCAACTAATAATCAATAAGTATTGATGAAAGTGATCGCTGCATTTCTCTTCTGTACATGTAAAGTTTTCTGAGATGAATCATTGATGAGAACTGGTCCCACATGAACCTGAACTTAGTTGAACAGTGAATGTAACTGGTTTCCTACATGAACACAACATGTGATTGTAATTAAAACAGATGTGTCCGTGTTCGTCCTTACACAGCTTTCTTGGAGGCTTTGACCACCGGCAGCAGCCTCCGTAGAGCCTCCTCTGAACCTGAGAACTTCTTCAGGTCAAACACCTCCAGGTCTCCTGATGACAGTAAGATGAAGACCAGAGCCGACCACTGAGCAGGAGACAGTTTATCTGTGGAGAGATTTCCTGATCTCAGGGACCGTTGGACCTCCTCCACCAGAGAACCATCGTTCAGTTCATTCAGACAGTGGAACAGGTTGATGCTTCTCTCTGCAGACAGATCCTTACTGATCTTCTCCTTTATGTATTTAACTGTTTCCTGATTGTTATGTGATCTTCTTTGTTTTGGTTCCAACAGACCTCGTAGGAGGTTCTGATTGGTCTCCAGTGAAAGACCCAGGAGGAAGCGGAGGAACAAGTCCAGGTGTCCGTTGGGACTCTGTAAGGCCTTGTCCACAGCTGTCTGATAGAGGTCAGTCTCTGGTCTTGTTTTAAACCACCAGAAGATGTTCTTTTGTTCCTCTAGCAGGTTGATTCCAGAGCTGATGAAGGTCAGATGGACATGAAGAGCAGCCAGAAACTCCTGGACACTCAGATGGATGAAGCAGAAGACCTGGTCCTGGTACAGGCCTCTCTCCTCTCTAAAGATTTGGGTGAACACTCCTGAGTACATTGAAGCCTCTGTGACATCGAAGCCACACTCTCTCAGGTCTGATTCATAGAAGATCAGGTTTCCTTTCTGCAGCTGCTCAAAAGCCAGTTTTCCCAGAGACTCCACCATCTTCCTGCTCTCTGGACTCCAGTGTGGATCCGTCTCAGCTCCTCCGTCATACTTGACTTTCTTCAGTTTGGCCTGGACCACCAGGAAGTGGATGTACATCTCAGTCAAGGTCTTGGGCAGCTGTCTTCCCTTTCTGGTTTCCAGGACATTCTCCAGGACCATAGCAGTGATCCAGCAGAAGACTGGGATGTGGCACATGATGTGGAGGCTCCGTGATGTCTTGATGTGGGAGATGATCCTCCAGCTGGTCTGCTGCTCTCCTCTGAACCTCTTCCTGAAGTATTCCTCCTTCTGTGGGTCAGTGAACCCTCTGACTTCTGTCACCATGTCAACATAGTCATAGTCAGGAGGGATCTGGTTTGCTGCTGCGGGTCGTGTGGTGATCCAGAGACGAGCAGAAGGAAGCAGGTTCCCCCTGATGAGGTTTGTCAGCAGCACGTCCACTGAGGCGGACTCTGTAACATCAGTCAGGTCCTCATTGTTGTGGAAGTCCAGAGGAAGTCGACTCTCATCCAGACCGTCAAAGATGAACACGACCTGGAAGTCTTCAAAGCTGCAGATTTCTCTGGTTTCACTGAAGAAGTGATGAACAAGTTTCACCAAGCTGAACTTTCTGTTTTTCAGCACATTCAGCTCTCTGAAGGTGAATGGAAGAAGTAACTGGATGTCGTGGTTGGTTCTGCCTTCAGCCCAGTCCAGACTGAACTTCTGTGTTAGGACTGTTTTCCCGATGCCGGCCACTCCCGTCGTCATCACCGTTCTGATTGGTTCATCTCTTCCAGGTGGGAGTTTAAAGATGTCTTCCTGTCTGATGGTTGTTTCTGCTCTGTGTGGTTTCCTGGAAGCTGCTTCAATCTGTCTGACTTCATGTTGATCGTTGACCTCTCCAGTTCCTCCCTCTGTGATGTAGAGCTCTGTGTAGATCTGCTTCAGAAGAGTTGGGTTTCCTGCTTTAACAATCCCCTCAAACACACACTGGTTCTTCTTTTTCAGCTTAGACTTCAGCCGCTTTTTACAAACTTCAGCAAAAGTACCTTAATAGAAGTGGAAAAAAGAAACCAATTAGTGTTTCATGAACTTAATTCTCCTAAAGAATCAGGATGTGAACCAACACAGATCAACTCTAACGTTACGATGAGCTGTCCAATATTTAGTATAATCACTTTTACCACCAAAACACCTCTGAACATTCAGGACGTGGGCGTGACAAGAACATTTGGGGGTCCTGGAGTTTTTAGTACCAGGATGTTAGCAGTACAGCCCTGATGGGTTGTGGGTTTGTGGGTTGTTGTGTTCTTGTTATTGTTGTGGTGTCTGTGAAGTGGATTTTCCAGGTTTAGGATTGGAAAATCCAGAAGATGATCTGATCAAATAATCTGTAGAACCATGAAGACAATATGGAGTTCAGCAGGATTCCTGGAAGAGAAGAAAACCAGGACTACAATCTTCCAGTTATCTTGTGTTGTTGGTCGGTTAAACATATTAATGCTGTTCTGTACAGGGAGGTGCTACTCTAGTGGGGGGGGGGGGGGTGCCATGTGGGGGCGAATGTTCTGGCTGATCTGTGAATGTTGTTCATCTCCTGATCATTCTGGGTAATTTATCCAGCAGCTTAGATGTTCAGAGAAATGCTCTTACTGCTCTGCAGACGCTCAGCCAGCTCCTCCTGCTTCATTCTCCTCAGGAAGTTCACTGTGATCTTCACAAACGCCTCTCTGCTGCTCTTCCTCTGCTCTTCATCCTCACCCTGCAACACATGCTCTAGGGATTCTGGGTAATCTGGACTCAGACCCTTCTGGATCTTCTTCAGCTCATTCTTCACAAACAGGACAATGCTGTCCTCCAGCAGCTGGAACAGAAGACCACATGAACACATGAACACAACCAGACTGAAATCATGGAGACAAACATCAGGTCCATGGACAGACTGACAGTCCACTGGTCTCCAGAGACCAGCATGGAGACAAACATCAGGTCCATGTTGGACAGACTGACAGTCCACTGGTCCCCAGAGACCAGCATGGAGACAAACATCAGACCCGTGATGGACAGACTGACAGTCCACTGGTCTCCAGAGACCAGCATGGAGACAAACATCAGACCCGTGATGGACAGACTGACAGTCCACTGGTCTCCAGAGACCAGCATAGAGACAAACATCAGGTCCATGATGGACAGACTGACAGTCCACTGGTCTCCAGAGACCAGCATGGAGACAAACATCAGGTCCATGATGGACAGACTGACAGTCAACTGGTCTCCAGAGACCAGCATGGAGACAAACATCAGGTCCATGATGGACAGACTGACAGTCCACTGGTCTCCAGAGACCAGCATGGAGACAAACATCAGGTCCATGATGGACAGACTGACAGTCCACTGGTCTCCAGAGACCAGCATGCAGATGGACATCAGGACAGGTGGAGAAACAGTTGTTGTTCATGGACAGACCTGAAAGACGGAGTCCAGCTGGGTCTGATGCTGCTGGACAGACGGACCGCTGGGGGACTCTGAGATCTGCTGGTCCACTCTGTGGAGGAACCAGGAAGAATTAGCTCACATCATGTCTGTCCTCACAGAGACAAACACCAGCTGAAGGTCAATGAAGTCCTGTTGGGATGAGGACAGTGCATCAGAGGACTGCTGGTGGTGAAGGTTGACTAGTCCTGCTGATCGAGGACATGAGACCTCAGTGAAAAGTTACAACGAGATCAGGAACATGGACAACTGATGGAGACATGAAGCAGCTGAGGAACTCTGGACCATCAGGATCAGTAAGAGGAACTTTGGACCATCATCAGGATCAGTAAGAGGAACTCTGGACCATCAGGACCAGTAAGAGGAACTCTGGACCATCATCAGGAGCCGTAAGATGAACTTTGGACCATCATCAGGATCAGTAAGAGGAACTCTGGACCATCATCAGGACCAGTAAGAGGAACTCTGGACCATCATCAGGATCAGTAAGAGGAACTCTGGACCATCATCAGGATCAGTAAGAGGAACTCTGGACCATCATCAGTAAGAGGAACTCTGGACCATCACCAGGATCAGTAGGAACTCTGGACCATCACCAGGATCAGTAAGAGGAACTCTGGATCATCATCAGGATCAGTAACAGGAACTCTGGACCATCATCAGGATCAGCAAGAGGAACTCTGGACCATCATCAGGATCAGTAAGAGGAACTCTGGATCATCATCAGGATCAGTAGGAACTCTGGACCATCACCAGGATCAGTAAGAGGAACTCTGGATCATCATCAGGACCAGTAAGAGGACCTCTGGATCATCATCAGGATCAGTCCTCTGGAAGGTAAGACCTCCAGATATGTTGACCAGAGGAAAAAGGTCCTGACAGGAGATGAAGATCTATGAGGAGGAAGCTCAGATCACCATCAGGTGATGGAGGACCACAGGGGTCCAGGACTACATGATCTACTCAGTAAGAAACATGGACATATTTCCTAACATGAGGACTGATTTAAATACATTTAATGCATTTAAACACATCTCACCTCTCTGAAGGAGAACGTTGGTCTCCTTTAAAGTTAACGAACCTGCCCTTTGAGTGGTCGCTCTTCAAGGACAAACAGCTGGGTTCAGGTTCAAGAGAGTCTCCTTTCTGAGGGACACTGATAGAAGACAAACGTTTAAAATGTACATATTCTATTATATGAAAAAGAAGTTATACAGATAAAAATATTTAGTCTATTCAAAAAGTATTAAACATAAATCATTGGCAGCATTTGGATACACTCACCTCTTTACAGGTCCAGGTCCAGGTCCAGGTTGATTCCTGTAATAATCATGTTTGGTGATGTGAGTCTTGAGCTCGGACATGCAGAAGAGTCAGGGACAGTTAGAAATGCTCATCTCACCTCTGAGCTTTGCTCCGACTCTCATGTTCCCCACACAGAGAGGTTTTAGAGGGAGGGACTCCGTCCTCTCCGTCCTCACACTGGTCCATTCTGCTGAATTCACGTCCACATCAGCTCACACACACACCTTCATCTGCAGAGGAAACACACATCACTGGTGCTGCACACAGACCAGCTGATCCTGCTCTGGTTTGTTCCTCTTTAGTGTTGTTTTGCTTCTACTGAGCAGTAAAGGTCACTTGGCTCGATTTTAATTTTTGTTTCTTTCGTATCCTTCAAATGTTGGAAAGGGTTCCAAGTAATGCATAACATAACATGGCGTCATCACGTCAGACATTGGCTACACCCACTGATAGTATTCAACAGGTTAACAACAGTTCAGTTGGGATGGAGGAGTGCAGTGGCCAAAATGTTAGATCATATTACAGCGTCAAATTGTTTCTCCCTTCTTTTTCAACACATCAATTTGTCATGAACTCACCACCAAATAAAACGTTAATTGGGTTAAAAGCTATGAGACAAAACTTCACAGATCATCACACACACTCATTCAGCATTTGTCATTCATCACAAGATTTTAAAATAAATACAAATTATTTTGACAATTTCTATTCAAATGTGGAACCATTCGTTGCAGCCTCAAAAATAAATTTCACTTTAAACAAATCCTCAGCAGAATTCCAACAGACATGAGCAAAAAAAGAAATTGAAATTAATGAATGCTCGCATCAGTGTGATCTGTCAGAGAAAATGTGATAATGATATGTTTGTTAATTCACTGTGGATTAATTCTCTTGTTTCTCAACTTTGATTTATTTCCAAATACTATGGCGACAGTGTGACAGTGGAGTGACAGTTTTTTCTCGTTAGCTACGCCAGAACTTTTTCTGAGGGGAGCAATATTGCTCGGAATCCGTGACTCACTGTAATCGTTGTCTGTCAGAGCACTTACATTTCAACAACATGCATTAACTTCGGGTGATTAGTTGCTTCACCCGGAAAATAGATTTTCAGTCAACCTTTATATAAAAGCTGCAGATTTCACCACAGCAGGAGACAACGTACACACGCGCAGCGA